>NC_056602.1:14428665-14566165 GCF_018340385.1 Cyprinus carpio
GAGAAAAACACTGATATTAATTATAGAAGAATGAGAAATTATGTGCCCGTCTAATTGGTAATCAGTTTGTTTTGTACTTCAGGCTACTTGCATATGAAAATGAATGATTGGCTATTTAACTTAATTTATTCCAGTTTTTTACAGACCATTTACCGGGCAGAAACACATTTACATAGTAATCAGTAAAATTACAGATCACAATCACAAATATTAAAGACAAGTAATAAATTGCTTCATTTCTTTTCTTTTTCATACTGCTTGTAAATTAAAGCTGTACAAAACACACTTCTCTTGTTATACTTTATTTGAGACAATTATATTTAACATATGAATAGAAAGTAGAGAGCACTCAAAATGAATATTGCGGTTCATAAATAATAAAATAAAACCAAACCAACTAAACAAACAACAAACAACAACACCAAAACTTGTTTTTGACTCCATATTTGGGGTATTTCAGCTATCCAAACTGTTTGTTTCATTATTGTGTATGTGTAACTAGTCTTCTTGGCGTGCTAAACTGGAGTAAGCAGAGTCTTCTCTCATTAGTGCAATTATCCGTGTGAGGAAAACCTGTTTCTGTTTGCTTCTTTTAAACGCTCTGTCATTTCTCTTGGCCCCTGCATGATTCTCTCTTTTCTGCATAGAGACAATACCCCCCCACCCCCACACACACACACACGCACACCGCACACACACTATTTGTCATAAAATCCCTCATTTGCTGGGATCCTGAGGAAAGCAGATTATGCTTATTTTTCATTTGGACAGAGGGAGATGGAGCCAGGTGTTTGGCAGCAGTGGAGTGTTCAGGTGTAACCGGGCCGGTGATGGGACATGATGAGTTGGGGCTGATGAAGGATGAGGCGTAGAAAGATTTTCAGGGAGAGCGGCACCCTGCTGGCCGCTCCCTCAAGAGCACCCCCACTGATCAGGAAGAAAGAGGGAAACTTTCCTTTCTAATCTGTGGCCTGATCACTTTCTGCTGCCTTAATTAGCTCATTATGGGCCTTGATGAAAATGCAAGGTTTGCAAGGCGCAAGGCCTGCTTTTCTGCTAAACTCATCAAGATCACTTGTCTTGAGTCTCAAGGTGATCTTTTATCTCACTTCTACAGGTGGAACTTCATCTTACCTTCTTAAAAGATCCATTCTCAGCTCTTTGATCATTATAAAAGTTGAGACTTGCAGGGGATTTCAAACCTCTTAATGTCAAGGACTGCGAAATATGATGCTCTCTTGCAAGACAAATTGTACTACTAAAACATGAAGGCAGGTATGTATTTTCATATCCAAAGACTTATACTGTTGGCGCGAAAAATACAAGTGTTGCTATTATAAAGAAAACATACCTTTATAATTAAATAGGGGCCTTTATGTTGTCATTGTACTAAGGAAAATTATTAACCATTTTTACATTTATGCATTTAGCTTTTTTTACTCAAAGCGACTTACAAAAGTGATTTGTCAAAGAGCCAACAATAATCATAATATACCAATGGCAATAAGGAAATATTAATACTTTAAAATTAATTACTTTTTATAAAGTTTATAAAAGTGTATTTCGCTTTTTTCTACTTTTCGAGAAATAATAGATGTATACACGAAAGATTTCCAATTTACACAGAAAATTATTTCAAATTTTAGTTGCGTATTACAGTATTTCTGTTTCGACAAACTAGGACTGTTAATAGAATAACTCCAATAAATCTCATTATTATTATTATTATTAAATTATTTTAAATAAAACGAAATATTTAAACAGAATAAAACAATAATATAATCAAATTCTCTAAATGTGTTTAAAATAATAGTTTCAAACATTAATTTAATATCTTGAGTTAAAATTTTCTTTTTTTTACACATTCTTTTTTCTAGCATGTTCTGATTTTCTAATATTTGCAGACCCCCCCAGCATGCTCTTCATTTGACCCTGATCTAATATGTCAGTTAATAATATTTAAAATCTGTCTTAGATTAGAAATCAAGATGGAACAAATAATGATAAAAAAAAAAAAATTGCATGGCCCTCAATAAACAATAACTGACTAGGAAATAGTAGATCATTGGTGAAACTACTGGTGAAAATACTTGACCACGACCCAAAATTGATGGAAGGGACACTTCCAGTCAAATCCATATTCTGTCCTTATAAACTATCAGCACTAACTCAAGAGACTTCAATGCATGCAAACAAGACCAACAAACAGGCTAAGTTGTTCTTTTTGAAGATGGTCATTGTCCAACTCCATTCTCGCTCATTATACCACAGCTTGATGCTGAGTCATGCATGTCTAATGGGGCAGGCAGACTGCAGAGAGTCTCCTGTCTTCAAGCTGGTCCCTCAGACACACTCCACCACAGCCTTTCCCAGGGGAGAATCACACGAAGGCAGCTAAAAACATGCCCAAGCACTGTCTCCCTGTATCAGAGGAAACGGCACGCATGACGACGCCCAGCGGAACCTAGTGAGGACCATTATTCTCAGGCTCCAGAGATCCACCTGTACCCAGCCTTCAGGTGGAAAAACGCTCTTTACAAAGTCTTTGGTTTATATGCTGGATTGATGGACTGACGGGAACTGAAGGTATAAACTGCACTTGTTTGTAAAGACGGTGAAGGGGGTTTGACGCAAACACCCATAAACCTTTAGATAACGTTAACGCCATGTAAAACCTAGACACTACGTGAGCTTTCTCTCTCTCTTTGATGCCTCAAAAATGTCCTACAGTGAAAAAAAATACTAGGCCTTGAGCAAACCGCTGGGACTTGTCAGTAGACTTCTCCCATGTCCTAATTACCATCAGCAGGCTTGATGGACAGTCAAACCATCTGAAATCAAGGCTCTAGAGGACGCCGCTCAGTTAACTAATAAAGGTCCTATGGTTAATAAAACTCTCCCGAGAGGCCTGACAGACCTGTAAATCAGTCCTTCTGCATCCTTTTATCTCAGTAGTCCACAGTTTGATCTTTACCTGGAGAAAACTCCATGCACTCTGTGCTGCAGAGACCTTTAAGAGTTTTATCCTGATCCAATAACTGCCATTTTGTCAATGGAAACCTCTTGGTTTGATTCCCCCCCCGAATCCCTTATTTTCCCTCCACTGAATTCATTATAAGTTCCCGGGCGCTCAACTAATTTGGCTTTGTCTGCACGTTCTCAGTGCAAATGCTCCTTGCATTATTGTGTAAGCATCTCGAATTGAAACATCCCCCATCCGCCTTGTGAAATATGACTTTAATATCTCATTTGAAAAATTCATGAAACCTTTGATGTTAAATCCATACTCAATTTAGCAAAATGCCACTAAAATAATGCAGAGGGGGGCAGAAAACATTATTGTCTGTGCTTCTGTGAAGAAATTACATTTTATGGCTGTTACACCGATCTTTCCAATTTTTTTTCTCCGTCGTCTGTGTTTTTCTCCGGCGTCTGGGGGAAAAGTGGAGGCGCGACCCATTAGAGGCGAAATGAAAAGCGCTATTGATTGGCCTCGTATTCCTCCACTCTTTGCCTCATTTCCTAAATGCATGGTAATAAGGGCTTAGCCATGGTGACACACAATACGCTTTAATGAATGAAACTTTGAAGAATTAGCGAGTGTATATGTGTGTGTCTGATGTTACCATCGTTTGGCTTTGCTGTGTTTTCATAAGACCATTTCCATTAAATAAAGCACATCCATGCCAATAATGTTACAATACAATGAAGACAATGAATATTACATACATACATATACATATATATATGAAAAAGAAGAGCTGTGTGTTTTCTGTGTGGTTGGCTGAAAGTGCCGTAGGGAGGGGTGAGATGTTAAAAGGCATCATATTAGAATTAGATTTCCTGAGGCTAATTATGATCAAACCCACAGTCTTTTGAAATGGTCCGAGGTTATGACAGGTAAAAAAAAAAGAGCCTTTTAGCAAATGGATTTCCATGGAGAAGAAAGAGTGTGAAAGGGAGTGCAAAGGAGAGAGTGCAAAAAGAGAGAGTGAGTGGTGCAAGAGAAATGAAAAGACTGACGAATGTTGTGAAATCCACTTTGCGTGCTAATAGAGTTAGCATTCGCCTTTGGTAATTGTGTAAGCACTTTACCCCTGCCTATCGATCAAGCTGAGGGAGGGAAGGAGAAAAAAATTACACTGCATTAACATGGTCCCACTCTCTGCTGCTCTCTCTCTCACTCACCTCACACGCACACACACACATCTTTTCATGATTGTCCTTGTCCTCTGTTCCACTCATATTTTTGAGAAGAAATCCCCCACTTTCATCATCCCACTGCAAAACAAAGACACATTCTTATCCTCAGTTCCAAAACCTTTCTTCCTTTTCATGGTGATGAGCTGCTTTATAGGGACTCTATAGGATGGGATTTGGACGGCTGTGTTTAGAGGTGTATCAAGTACACTTTATTAAAAATAGATTCCCCATGTTCAGTTTGCAGCTTAAAGATTTACAAGTGTGTCGTGATGTTTCTCAGGGTGGTGGTGGCGAAAAGTGCAATATAAGATTTTGTATTATTTGGAAGCTGTTTTTGGATGATACTAATGATTAGTTATAGTGTTTGAATTTGACTAAATGATATATTGGTCCGTAGTATGTTATGAATAATCTGCCCTGGCTGTACATTAACCTGCGTATTACACAGCTGCTTCCCAATAAATTACTGTAACACTTGAGCTGAAATTATTTTACATCTTTATACTTTCCTCTCGCATATGTTCAAAATAAATCAGACTAGAGAAAAGATGAGGACATTGCAGCAATTATTCCAGTAGTAATACTATAATATAGCAATAATATAGTAGTTAAAAGTCAGAATGGGGAAAAAAAACATAACAAACAAACGAAGGAAGAAAAAAAAAAAAATGCTCAATGGCAATTTTCAGTACAACTGATAAACGAGGCACAGATGGACACCAGTTTCATTTGTAATTACACTATAAAGTTCCCGGCTGATGTGGTTGAGACATACAGAGAAACTCTCAGAGTGAACATTTTGATTCTTTAAAGTTTGTACTTAATTTGAATGTTTCTTGGCAACAATATGTTGTCCTTACACAAAAATCAGTAGGATTGAGAGACAAATTCAGTCAAGTTTCCACCATGAAAGAGGTGTTCTCATCTCCGACTATTCATGTTGGCTCAGATCAGGCCACAATGACAATGACAATGACAATGTCTGTCAGAATGATTTCTGATTTTCTGATCTAGGCAGTATCTGTCTGTCTAATATTGCACTGGTTTATTAGAATTGTTGTTAATCGACACTAACCTGCCCACGTCTTGGTGCTGGGGCGTTACAGGCAACGAGAAGAGTTTTATTTTTGCACTCACAAACGTACTGTATTTCGAGACATGCATTCCAACTGAGCCACCCTCTTTCACTTGACTTTTATCGTCAGGAGCACTTGCCTAATCGATTCATTGTAAATTCAAACATATTAGGTATCAAAAGAGCCCTCATGGCAGTTATATGAATAGTCAAGCTGTTCGGCTCCAGCCAGCTTCCCAGATCGGTCAAGGGTTTACACTTTAAAGAAAGTGTTGTTTAAAGAACAGTCCCTGGAAGTACAGGTACCAGCTAAGAATTATTACTAAAATCGATCATTTAAGGCAACAAATCACAAGAACATTTGATGATTTAGGTTGTTGGAAGGACCTGACCTATTGCCAAAGTAGTTGGGCAAGAGAGAAACTTTCAGAGTCCATGGATTCTTGTAGGAGGGGGCAGGAAGAGGTGGTGGATCATAGTGCTTTGATCAGCTGTGTGATTTGGGAGAGTCAGTTGGCTTCAGGGTGCTCATCGTGCCTGAGTGCATGAGTACTGGACCCAAATTAGTAAGTGCCGGGAGCAGTAGTATGGGACTATATCCACACTGCACTCCCTCTTTCTACATCTCTGCTTGATGTGGAATCACGCTGTCCTGTAGAGCATCTTGCGCACAAAGGTCTTGCTGTGATATTCACATGTCCTAAGTGAAACCTATTCATTAAAGTTGCAATATACGGAAAGTTTTTTTTGTTGTTGGTAGTAAAAATGGACAGAGGTTGTATTATTAAAGGGGTCATATATGATGCGATATCATGGTTTTTTCTTTGTCTTTGGAGTGTTACAAGCTGTTTGTGCATATATAATATCCATAAAGTCGCAAAGTTTAAAGTCTCAAAGCAAAAGAGAGTTCTTCATAAAAGTTAAAGACTTTTCCACAAATGCCCTCATTCAAACATGCCCCCACGAATCTACGTCACTGTGTGGGAATATTTGCATAACATGGCCCAAATGTATAGCCTATACAAAGAAAGAAGGCATTACATTTATTTTTGTTGTAGTATTGTTGCCGCTGCCATGTCGTGGAGATGCTGTTGTGTTTTTAAATATGGTAAGGGGCATAACATTTCCGTCACATGCATGAGGTATTCGGCAAATCACAACGCACTGGATAGCTGGCCAATCAGAGCACACAATGCTTTTCCGAACAATATGCTTTGTAAAAATTGACACTTTTCAGAAAGGTACCTATACTGTACACTGTAAAAAATAAGGTGTCATTTTAACTGTACAATTTTGTAAAAACGCTAAAAAAAAAAAAGTGTTAATAGGTTAAACAGTAGTCCTGTACTATATACAGGGAAAAACACTGTAAAAGATCTAACCAGACATTTCATGTAATTTTACAGTAAAATGCTGTTAATTTTACAGTTTTTCTTAGAATAAAAAAAGAACAAATCAATGTATAATTACAGTCAAAAACTGTAAACTGATATTCCCAGAATTCCCTGTGTGACGCTCCACATTTGAAAGTATTTTGTTTAAATAATCATGTTTTTTAATAGTTTTTTGTTATCAGTTGTACATTTGGGCTTTATGTTACATCTTCTGCTGTTTAATGAAAGGTTTATTGAATTGTTTAAGTATCGTGTGTCACCATGATGGTGTTTTGTGTTTGCATGAATGACTTTGTGCACCTCTATATATTAATAATAAACTTCTGCTTGTGGCGAAGCTCACTTGTGATGAACTTCGATTCTTCATGTGGCTTTCTCTTTTACCACCTGCATTATTATGGTGGTTGTCAGTATGTTAAAGGTACAAAACAGATTTTAAATAGCAGTGTGCGTTGTTGAATTTACTGGTTTACATTCAAATTTTCTTGTTTGTAAATAACAGTTTTATACTGTAAAATTTACAGTTTTTGGCCGTAATTGTGTTTACAGGTTTCTCTGTATTTTTTACAAAAGTATTCTGGCAACCACAGCTGCCAAAATTATTTTGTAAAAACTACAGACTTTTTTTTACAGTGTACTCTAAAATTTACAGTTTTTGGCCGTAATTGTGTTTACTGTTTTTCTGTATTTTTTACAAAAGTATTCTGGCAACCACAGCTGCCAAAATTATTTTGTAAAAACTACAGACTTTTTTTACTCAGTGATACTGTAAAAATTTACAGTTTTTGGCCGTAATTGTGTTTACAGTTTTTCTGTATTTTTACAAAAGTATTCTGGCAACCACAGCTGCCAAAATTATTTTGTAAAAACTACAGACTTTTTTTTACAGTGTATATTGCAACCTATATTGTGTGTGCTACGGTACTGAGAGGAGAATAAAAAACGTTTTCAGAAGTTATTGCTGGCATTGTTACATTAACTTCAATCAGAGATTGATTTGGTAGAAATTAATTGATATATGTTTGTTTACAAGGAAAATGGATTAATAAACATTGTATCCAGCATCAGTACACAGGATCTGTATTTGGTCTTGATTAGAAGCACAAAAATGACCTGAAACTTTGATCAAAGTATGTTTTTAAGATGCACTCATTTTTTGAACCTGTGCTTGAATGAGATAGAGAAAGTCAGATAAAGTGCTGAAGCTAAAATCAGCCTCTCGCAGCAGTGTGTTTTGGCTTTGATCAAGGCGTACCTGAACGTCATTAGATCAGCTTTAAAAATGAGATGTTAATTTTCTCTCCTTTTTTTCCTCAGGAATAGTTATTGTCTCATTTGCGCAGGGGTGTGTTCATTCTCCATTACCTCCAGCCAACCAATTTGCATAATTATCATTCTGAGATGAAGCTCTTTTAACACGGGTAACGGCAAGCATCAGCAGAGCCTGGGTGAAAAGGATGTGTTTGGAGGAAAAGTTCTCAGATGTTCTTTAATTAACACCGATCAAATCTAAATCTAATTAATATGCCTTTTAGCACTGATAGCACAACCCCGATGATAAATTTATACATTTTTACTTGCATTTAATCTTTTTTTTCCCCTCCATATCTTTTTCAGCAATTTCACTTCATTTCTTTTGTTCCAGATTATCTGGTAGTATCAAGCCAGGGGAGGTCAGATTCTGTATAACACCTTCAAGCTAAATTTCGACTTATACTACTTAACAGATATCAGGAAAAACTATAAAATAGTGGCTACAATGAAGATTAATTATATTAAAAAGCAAGAACATCTTACATTAGTGACCTTAAAGCTGAAAGAAAACCTAATATTTCATCTACACTTTTAGTAGCTGAACCTATTTTCCATATCATTTTTATGATCATTTTAATAACATCTCTTGTTGTAAATTTAAGCAGTATCTCTTTTTGATCTACAGTATCTCCATCATATCTGCTTTCTAATTTTTGTAGCTACATCCAATAACTCCAAAATGGGATTTTCCATGATAAATTATGAAATTGTCCTGATATTTGATACAGGTGATCACATATTTGGCTTTAGCCATCTTAAAACACATTAAACAATAAGAATTTATTGTAAACATTGATGATAAAATCCCTTTTAGTGACAGATCAAAATGAACAAGAAAAAAGCTTAAACGTTTGTCTCAGTTGTGGTATCTTTGTATTAAACGTACAAAATATGGCCAGAAGTTTCCTCTTGCCAGAGCATTTGAATTTGTGGTGAACTTCTATTTCATTATTTCCTTACACTAATTAGTGTCTTTCTTCTTCTTCTTCTTCTCTCTCTCTCTTCGGCTGGCCCACAGCTGCCAGTTCAGCTGTCACTTTCACAGCCAGATGACTCAATTATATTGTGGGAGCGGCAGCTTTTCAGGGAGGAAAGTGTGATCTTCAGTGGCGGTATGGCTTTGAGACCATTTGGTAAGAAATGCTGGGGAAAATGGCCACAGCACATTAAAGGGCCCTTCATTAGTTGAGGTACATTAAGGCTCCTAGAGGCTCACCACTCTCCTGAGCATAGATGATAACATTTACACACACACTCTCCACACAAAGTTAATGAAAACGCTTGCCATTGACTTGTGTGTGTGTGTGTGTGTGTGCTGAGAGGAAATAAGGGGCTAGAGTCCTGGCAGAAGCAATATCAAGCATGAGTAATTTACAGGGTTTGGGCTGTGTGGTATTTCTGTTCTCAGGCCTGTTAGAGATTTGTCCAGTAGATAGAGCACATATAACTGATAGAGAGAGGAAGAGAGAGGGAGGCAGAAACTCAAAGCCTGCAGATAAAAGTCAATGTGCTCTTTGTTCAAGTGGTGACTGGTCCTAATGTTTGTCCATCATTTAAGGAAGAGACGAGATGATCCGTTAAAGACCATATGTAATAGTAGCTTTTAGTCCCTACATGTTAGCTTTGAGGTCAGCTATATTATTGCGTGAACTAGTGGGTCACTTGTTGCAGATACGTATATTCAAACTTCATCTGCTTGTGACATTTCATTCATTCATCATTCATTCAGTAATAAAAAAAAAAAAATCTTTGTTTTGAAAATCCACCATGTTGTCCTATGGTACACAATACAAAATTTCATCCTATTTAAACGTAAAAACATAAGTTTATTTGCTGCCTTAAATATTTTAGTATAATAAAATTGGCTGTATAAGCCATTCAACTTAGATGATACTAAACTGACTTAAAATATTTATTTGCATTTAGTTTAATTTGTGTAACTTGTGTAAAAATGCCGTTTACCACGACTTACTTAAGTATTATTCAGAGCAGTGGGCAACACACACACACACACCCCCAGAGCAGTGGGCAGCCATTTATGCTGCGGCGCCCAGGGAGCAGTAGGGGGTTTGGTGCCTTGCTCAAGGGCACCTCAGTCGTGGTATTGCCGGCCCGAGGCTCAAACCCATAACCTTAGGCTTAGGAGTCAAACTCTCTAACCATTAGGCCACGACTTCCCCTTATCATACAATTTTTTTTTTTTTTTTACAGTTTGTTAACAGTAGAAGCTTAGGAAAAAAGTACTTGCAATGTCAAAGTTCAGAGTAAGAAGGAGCTGTGCAGGCTGTGCTCTTCCCACAGTTAAAACAAAAAAAAGAAAAATTACATTTTACCCCCATCTGACTCTGACACCAATATGCCATTGGTGTTTAATGTGTGTGAATTTTTTTTTTTTTTGAAAAACAAACAAACAAAAAACATTAATTTATTTTCCAACCAGCACACTTTATGAGAACCTATGGTCATGCGGACTTGCCATAACCATTGCTTAAATGTGCCTGTAAAGTCTGTAAGACTGTAGGGTGTCCCATTTGTTGTTTTATGATTCTGACAGGTGCTCACACCCCATTTATGGTCCCTTTGTGTCCCTGAAGCAATCATTTGGGTAGCCTGCACTGATACAGACTACTTCCTGACAGTCTATATGATATTACGTCATATAATGTTGTGTTGCAGCGTTTGAGACAAGGCCCAAGTTCTATAGCAAAACATGTTTTATAGCTGTGATATTACTTATGCTTATTGGAGAAAAAAAGAAGAAGAGCCTTTCAATGGGCCCTACCCAAAAAATATTGTCAATTACCTGACCTTAAGTTGTTTCATGCATGAGGTTGATAAGAATCAATGATGATCGTCTGTCTGTATGTACTCTAAATGCACTTACAGTTGATCGTATCTAGCAGGGATGAAATTTCATGAACTTTCAATGAATCCTGCCACGGTGCCCATGCTTGAATTCACTGTACTCTGCATAATGACCCCTTTTTCACAAATGTTTGTAAATGCAGACAGCATGGTTAGGTTTCATTTTATACACCTGTGGAAATGAGTTTGGATTGAAACACCTGAATTCAATGATCATGAGGTGTGTCCCAAAACTTGTCCATATAGTGTGTGTGTATGTGTGTGTGTGTGTGTGTGTGTGTGTGTGTGTGTGCATTAACACCACTTTGCATGGCATTATGGCTGCTCCACAGGATAGTTACCCTGGCTCTCTCTTCCGCTGTCTCAGCTCAAAGCCATCCCCTTTCCATGGGACAGCCTCCCACAGAGGGGCAGATGCTCTCATTTTACCTACCAGGAGTACCAACCCCCCACCCCCAAACACCCATCCGACCAACCACACGTGCTCATCTATAAATACACACTCTGATGATCATGAAGTCAGCTATTGCACGCACTGATAGATAAGCACATATTGGATATTAATAAGATACTGAAAACGAACACTGAAGCTTTCCTCTCTTTTCTTTCCTTTTTGACCCTCAAACCATTTCTGCATGTAGAAATTTATGTTGTCCTAATCTCTCCATCTAATATGGACTGCAAGATTATGTGTAGTTGGCTTGGTAAATGATTGTTTATTATTTCTCTGAATTAAAATAAAAGTTGAAATTAAAAATGAAAATGAAAAGAATTTTTAAAATGATGGCATTATTTACCAACGTTCATGACATACTCTGTTTGTCATTAAGTCTCGTGATGCTTTATGATGTTTACGTAAAGAAAAGATTAACATTGGTGTATCTTAAAAACTCCCTCCGCCAAAGCTTCTGTCTATCCCACAATGCAGCAAAGACCAGCTCGTCAAGACCTAGACCAAAAGAGGGCTGAGTTCAAGTCAAGATTGAAACCAGAATGTGGGTTGAGTCTTAGTCAAGACTCAAGAACCAAGAATAAGACCATGAAAATATGGTCTTAGACTTGAGTTACTGTAGAGTCTAAGACTACAGTATATTTTCATGATGTATTGTCATGGACTCTGGAGCATGTGGACACTGTCTTGAATTGGACTTGGTCGTCTGAGCTGGTCTACAGCACTGCTATTCTATATTTTAATCCATAATTGTAAAAAGCAATGGCATATTTGACTGCTATATTTACACAAGAACCATTCTTACATGGTATCAATGATGCCAATGCACCAATTTCAAATAGCTTCAGAAGACTTGTCAAAGCCATATTGACAACATTTTGATTTTATGATTTTAAAGGCTCCTCGCATGTCCCTGTGAACATTTATGGTGATTTTTATGGTATTTTATGTTCTTTTAGGAGTTTGACAGATGTCATCAGTGCTCTGAAAGTTGTTTAAAGATTGTTCCAAACTATCTACTATCTGCCACTATGTACCAAAGGAAAAAAAAAAAACAAAAAAAACTAAAAAATCCAATGTAAAAAATGGCAGAATTTTTATTTTTCCAGCGAACTACATTCAAACTCCTGATCTTCATATATAAGTTATTAGCAGCACTGAGATCTACAGGGGATGATTTGCTCTACACACTGTGTGTTTCAACACTTTATTAATACTGCATGGCTCTGGCTCTGTTCCTCTGCCTCTATTGTCCCATCACCCTGCACTCTCAGCTCCGAGGTTGAGGCTCAGACATGGGGTCAGGCCTGAGATCTGCAGAAAACCTACAGATTATCACCCTTCTTTCCCTGAGCATCATTATCTGCGAGTCAAAAGTAGTTAAATTGCCGGCTTTTCTGCTCTCTCTCTCACTTACTCCCTTCTACTGTGGAAAATGCATTTTATGTATAATTCTTGGGACTAAAATAAGCCACGGTCCCAGATGGATAGGTTCTTGACAGTTATGAATGAGGGTCTGGCTACATCAAGGCAATGAAGTGGGAATGGGAGGAGAGTGGGGTGGGGGGAGTAGAGGATTGCAGATTTTGAACTAAGTTTGAATAAATCATCATCAGAGGCATTCTGGCTACTCAACTGGAAGCCCCGGACCTTTGTGACCATGTGACCTCTGGTTTCCCCTGGCAACTGTAGTACTCTACATTCTTCAGAATATTAAAAGAATTTTGGTGGCAGTAAAGTTTGCCTGAGAGCAGTGAACTGGTGCCCGGCGTGATGAGTCTACCCCTCATTAGAGCACCCAGCCTTGGCGGGCTTAACAGAGCTACGTCTATATCTTGTGGTAATGAAGACCCTGCAGAGGCCGAGAGGAGAGAGAGAGGGAAGCAGAAGGTAGAGGGCAGAGGAAGGGAAAGTCAATACTAGAACCCGTGCAGTGAGAGGTAGTATCAATTTTTTCTGGATTATTAATTCAATTCGCATTTGCAGACTGCTTCAAATTAAGAGAGCCACAGACGCCCTCTCATGCTCTGATGAAATTATAATTTAAAGTATTCCGTTTCGGACGCTCAAATTAGATGGCCCAGTCAGCATGTCGGGGTTCTTCCCATCCTGCTAATGAAGGCACATATGCAATGAGTGGGAACAGAAAGAGATCCAAACTACACCTGTTTCACCACAGAGCTGCTTACAGAACTCGGTTTTCTGTCTGGCAGCAGAACAAGGGCTCTTTGTTTTGAACCGGTGAGAGGAGGGGAAAAAAGTTGACTGTTGAAAGGTGGGGATTTGCAGCTAGGTGTGAAATGGAAGGTTCCCACATTAACTGCTGAGGTAATTATTTTTCTTCTTTTTGCATAAACAGCCTTCTTCGGGAAGTCATTGAATGGTTTTGGAACGTCATTTTAGTGATTAAAAACCAGGTCTCAGACCCACATCATCAAGTGGAACTAAGTCCTCTCAATTACAGAACCCAGCAGTGGAATGAGAAGCAGGATTGTGTTCTTGCAAATGACCAGCATTAGATTCTAAACGGGCATGAGAAGTTTCATCCCTGAGTTTGATACTTTTGTCAGGAAAGAACTCATTGAGAGATGAAGCCATGAGCTTGAAGGGCAGGCTGGTGTCCAAGGATTGTTAATTTTGGGGTCAAGCAGGGTCATGTCGATTTCATTTCGGTATCATGAGCATTATTGTTTTCCCCTTGTGGGAGGGATTTGAGCCGGTGCCCTTAGCACTCAAGAGATTATGTTTTATTAGAGTTATGCGTCCATTATCCTTCAGCCTGAACATGAAATGATCACAACCTCATTAGGCATTTCAGAAGTGGCTCATCCAATCAGATGATGATGATTTTAATAACCGCATGAATCTTTTGTACTGATGTTGGGATAATATTAGCTCTGGCATCAAGTAAAAACACCGAGAGTGGTTTCACATTCAAAATAATAATTGCAATTTGAGGTTAACTGATTATATGTTGTGTTGGATGCACTTTGTGGAATATTCTGAAGTTCAGTTGATTTGTTTAAGGACAGCATTGCTAATCCATCCTGTCTGCCCTAATAACTTCAGAGGACATATTTGCTTGGGGCTCTGAGTGAGTCAGTATCAATAAACAACAAGCAGGTGGAGCTGTGAGCAAAGTTAAACCTGTGGAAAACAGCACAACAGCTCAGTCCACTTTGATATACTGTACAGAGTGAAGATGAAAGGTAGATGAAAACAGGATCGAGCAATGAATCGCTCTAGGAGTACCTGGTGGAAGAGATGGCGCTGGTCAGGTTTGATGCTTTTCCCACGATTTCTGCAGCACGTGTCACTTTGAGGCATTTACCACAATCTAAACGCTCTCTCTAAGCTCCCTGTGCACCAAAGTCTGATTCAATTTGCTTGATTCGAATCTGTATCCCTTTCTAACGGGCCCTCTTCATTTTTATCCCCTGCAATAAAAGGAGATGAAAGAAAGGGATTGAAAGAGAGGATCGACGGCAATCAGGAGATGGCAATAATCAGAATAATTTGCAGCTAGCACTGTACAAGTGCATGATTGTGTGTCACTGC
The DNA here is from genome assembly GCF_018340385.1 of Cyprinus carpio. Lineage (NCBI taxonomy): Eukaryota > Metazoa > Chordata > Actinopteri > Cypriniformes > Cyprinidae > Cyprinus > Cyprinus carpio. Next base: position 14,443,526 of record NC_056602.1, read on the forward strand.
GCTGTGCTGTGTTTGTACGGCTTGTCATTTTTTCAATTACTCTGGCTGTGGTTAAATGCTCATTTTCAGTTGCCCTGCCTGAAGCTAGAACACTGAGGCCCATTAGGGCCCGTGCTCCAGCCTCTCTCTCATTAGTTTCCCCCCGACGAGTGGCGTTTGGGAGAAGAGCCTGAGACCAGTGCTCTGGAAGGAGGTCAGCGTGGAGCTGTGGAAACAGGACACTACAGACATGAGTGGTTAGATTACAGAGGAGTTGCTGACCCCACGGCGTCCCATCCATGCACTGGCACCAAGGACACATCATTAGAGAGCAGGGTGACCTTCAGGGCCAACATAGCACAAAGCTCTTAATGACCGGGCCAGGCCTCCCTCTTCTCTCTCAGAGCCCGCCTGACTGCACGATCCTCTAAACAAGTCACATGGCAATAAACATCACAGAGACCCAAAAACCAGTGAAACCAGCCATGATGACAAGACCATCTCACAGCCCAATTTATCATAATCTTTCATGTTTGGTCATTGAAGGGAATCGCTCTAATTCAGTGGTTTTCAGTGGTGGGGCCTACCACGGGGCCTGAGCAAACTTCCATGTGGGCTGAAAATAACAATAATTACATGGATTTAAATTAATAAATTTTAAAATAGTCATATATTATTATGATTTAAAACAAAGTCAGCCTATATAATATAAAACACTTCAAATATATATTACAAGTAAAACACTTAAAAGACACTTAATTTTTTTTTAAATAACTAAATAAATAAACTTGACTGAACTGGACTGTAGATATTGGGTGCTGTGTGAACCATAATGAAGACTTGTATTGTGCAGCAGAGTTGAACTGATAATGCATTTTAAATTCCAGTTCAACTCCTGAATTTGAACTGAGGTAGCAAATAATAAAATAAACCAGAATTCAAAGAAATTAATGTAACTGCAAAGTTTACTAATTTTAATTGAAAAAGGAAGGTTGTTTGAGACAAACTTTGAATGAGAGCTTGACAAAACGTTGTCAAAATGTTTATAAAATATTAAGGTTTTACACCCCTTACAGACAGACAAAAAGAGAGCTTTGTTGAAAATATAACCTATAAAAATTTATATACTTTTTTTACTTACAACTATTAAAGGGATAGTTCACCCAAAATTCACCCAAAACAGAAAATTCTGTCATGTCCTGTAAGATTTTTCTTTCATCTCTAGAACACAAATTAAGATATTTTTGATGAAATCCGAAAGCTTTCTGACCCCGCATAAACTGCAATGCAACTGACATGTTCAAGGCCCATAAAAGTAATAAGAACATTGTTAAAATAGTCCATGTGACATCAGTGTTTTAGTAACTAAACACAGTAACTTTATAAAGCTATGAGAATACTTTCTTCTCTTCCATGTCAGTCTTCGATGCACATCCACGGCACATGTGTGTGGTGCTACTGACACAGGAGCAGTCATTCTGACGAAGAACATCCATCTTTCTTATTTATACAGTAAGTAAGGCTAGGTAAAATATTGCTTAAGTTAAGTTATCCTCTATGTCAAAACATGTCCACAAAGACTTTTTTTTTAATTTGATCGTAAACAAGGCACAGCACAGTTGCGTTGCTGTCTATGCAGGATCAAAAAGCTTGTGGATTTCATAAAAAATAAAAATAAAAATAAAAATATTCACTTAATTTGTATTCCGAAGGTTTTACAGGTTTTGGAACAACATGAGGGTGAGAATTTAAATTTCTGGGTGAACTATCCCTTTAACCAGTTCTTTTCTTACAATGCCATTAACTACTCCTCAGAGCTATAAATTAGTAAAGTCCACTTTCTGTCATTCCAAATTAAAATGAATTAAAATTTGAAGTCTGAATTAAAAATTATTTTATCAAATACTAAATGATTGTTTTGAATTTCTTTATTTTGAGGGCTTTGAACTGAGAACCACTGCTCTGATTGATTGACAACATAATTTAAACTCCTCATCATATGTTCCCATACTTTCATGTCTGCTTCCCCCTGTCCCAAATCCTCATGTTCTACTCAGTAGCGTAAACTTGCAAATGCTGTGATGTGATGTCCTCTCCTTGCATGTGACCTGAAAAAAAAAAAAAAAAAAAAAAAAAAAAAAAAAAAAAAACTTGCTGGTACAGCTCCTCCAGCTAAATGGAGGTCAGTGGAAGATGGCATCCATTACGGAAGCATTCAATTCAAATGTCACCTGGTTGGCATGCTTTTCCTATTCCCTAATGTGTGTGTTTCAGGATGGGGAGAGAAGAGAATGGGAGGGGCATGGCAGGATATTGTGTGTTTTGTCTCTAAGTATGCAGTTTCTTTTTAAATGCTTAATTTCAAATAGGTTTGTGTAAAGCTGCCCACCGGCTGCCCATGGGGCAGGGGGGCTATTCATCAATGGAGATGGGAAGAGGCAAGGTGACACTGCATTAAGTCGACAACCTCACCTTGGATTTGGGTGAAACCACCATTGAATGCTCTCTCGCTCTCTCTCTCTCCATGTTTCTCTAGCTTTCACGGAGAGGCTGCTATCCTCTGGAGCTCCGGCTGCTAAAACAAGACTGATTGTAACTATTCATCATTTCACCTCAGTGCTACTCTAAGCAGAGTCAGAACGGGCCGGAGGAGTGGATGTGAGAATGCACGCCAAAGCCAGAACTTGGCTCTGTCATAGTATATAAACACTCACACGCTGTCACACATGCGTAGCCACAAGCAGCGCAACGCCAAGGCCTACTGAATTTTGATTGCCAGGCTTATTCTAGAAAACAATGCAGTCCTGTCTCCATGAGAAGACCGAAAGACAGTAGTCTGCAGGTTGCGAGGTAAAATGTGAGTTGAGCATGGGCGCGTTTAACTACGACGGCTGGGAATCTTGGACAAACCTGATTGTCACTGCTTGAGTTCCTGTTCTGTCACAGCAGCTCAGTGCTGTCATCCCTCACCTCAGTTGAAATTAACAGGTAATTTGTAAATGTCACTATGGGTTAGATGGCTCATTTTGTTTCTTTGTGACCAATCCAGGGAACAGTGGCTAATTTTTCTTGTCTTCTTTTAATAAGATGTTCATTTATAAATAGAATTACACACTGCAAAATAAATGAGGGGAAGGTGATGTGGAGAAAGAAGCAGGTTTAGCAGCATCTCATCGTCTCCGGCAATTAATAACACACATCAGAGCTGATGGATTTGACTTTGCTGTGTTCTGGTAATGTATCTTTTCAATATACAGTATGAGATTATGACCAGAAATGTAATTTCAAATATATAAATTCATTTAGGCTAACAGAGTCTCTCTCTCTCTCTTTCTCTCTCACATGCATACACACATTTTCTCCTTTTAATGAGTTCTGAGTTTAAAGAGTGTGAGTAATTAATGGAAAAGCTAAGGTAATGAATTCAAGGTAATTTTTCTTGCCTTTCATTTGTGGGTGATCAAAGATAATTGAAAGCAATTTAAGCATGATCTACTTTTATTTCTTTCAACAGCTTTAATTTGATCTTCGACTGGATGTTTCTCCACAGAAGGAAGCTTTAATTGTGAAGGCATAACCCTCAAACTCAACCTCCTTGATTTAATGGGTGTGCTGTTTTAAAGCCTTACATGTTTTTTTGTTTGATTTTTTACAAAAACCACTGTAAATCAGACAATTTAATTGTAGTCTTTATTTATTTTTTTATTTATTTTCAACACAAATTGTTCAATGACAAATAAATGATAAAGAAAAGGAAAAATCATTCATATACAATTTAATCCTAATTTGAATTTAATCTATTATATCTATTTAAACAATGTTATGATTGAGAATCACACCACATGACATTTTACAAAACTTTTTTTGTTTTATAAGTGTTACTGACCTTTTAATGTTTTACTTGATGTATGTACCACATGACAAAATAATTCATATATTATTCAGCAATTCAAGAATTTCAGGCTTTTAATTAGGCTTTTTGTCTTAAAAAAGGTGGCCTCATTAAATATGTGTATTAAACTCACAGTATGTATAGAAATTGCCTTTAATATAAAGTAATATAGTAATATATTTTAGAGTAGATTAAGAGATCTGGATAATTCGGATCATATGAATTCTGATAAAGCATTATTATAAAATAAAGCATTATAGCATCACATTAAAAGATCTAAGCTAAGAGGACTTTACTCCAAAGCAGCATGATTATAAAGCAGTGCTAACAATCATCCACCAAGCATACTAAAGAGTCTTAACCGGTTACAACGGCATTACTGTAAATATTATAATATTTTCGCTTTATAGTCATCCTAATGAGCTCTACAGTTCTGATGGTGCACACACATGCAGTGCCAGCAGAGAGTGATTATACAGCTTTAGCAAAAGAATCCTTCATAAACCGCATTATTTTAAACCAGCTAAATAATCTATCTCTGATCCACTGCCAATAGCCGATCACTCTACCCTTGCATCATGTCTAAATCTATATCACTTAGAGACACTCACAGAGATGTCTTGCTTTGACTGTTTATTTGCACCATCTGAGGATGCTTATCATCAAACACTTTTTATCTCTGGAAAAAGTTGTTAATTTCTATGTGTTGACATTTTTAGACAATCATTTTGAATTAAATGTTAACATTATAAAGGTAGCATTTGGTAAAAATGAATCCAAAACATGGGTCTGTTGTCTACAGTTGGTACACAGTGTGTACAATATATTATAGGAAACCCTAGAATGAGAGTTAATAATAATAATAATAATAAAGAAAATTTATTATAATAAAATGGACAATATGACTATATAGATAATAAAATAAATATACAATTAAATTAAAAACATTTTGAATATTCATAATTATAATTATTTAATAATATTACATCTCATGACATCAGTATTGTAATGTAACAAAGATTAGCAAGTAAAAAAATGATCAAGTAAATGAAAAATGTAAATAATATTAATTACGAAAAATGTATTGAAAAATCAATAAAATAAATAACATTTATTTTGACCACACACCCGTTATCAATATTTCAATAGCATATTTCTGGTCATATTTTACAAATTACACAATGTAGGCCTTACTGGCACTCTCAAAGCATGACTTATTGACACACATGCAAAGATAAATGTTGTCCTTTCCTCTGTTGTGTACAGTATGTACAAAAGGCAAACCTCACTGCTCTAGAAATGAAAGGAAAATACACATAAATAACATTTCTCTTTAGATTTCCCTTCAGGTGCCCCAGTTTCCCCTCCTGTTCGCGTGAAACCTATGCTCCGCTTTTCCTTTCTGCTTGGGGTGTAATTAGTATATGTGTGTTCTGTCGGGTATGATAGCTTGTCTCCGCTCAGGAGGTGGACCAATAAATATTTATATATATTACAAAGGGAGACGCCACACCAAGCCTATTAATGAAGACACCATATACGGCCATCTTAGCCATGTATGCACATAGGTATCAGCCCATTTGTCAAGCCATGAGAGCTAATTATCTCCTACCAGGCAATGTTTTCCTCATCCGGAGAGTCTCAATTCCTTGTATTAGGACATGCGTGGTCAATCCAGCACCAAATATCACCTCCATGCTCATGAATGCATTAAGAAAATTTGGGTTGCTGGTAATATTATTAAAACAAGGGGAGGCTGAATCCTGAATCCGAATTCTCTGGCGCCTTATTCAGCCTGGATGGAAAGGACACTGGTGTTTATTGATGCTATTAGTGAAAGGAGAAGATTCATTTAGGTACTTTGGCACACACTGTAATGGGAGCTTTGATTGCGTGGAGTGACTGGTGTAAGGGTGACTCATGTTGGCTTTATCCTCTTGTACCTCTGGGATGTGACAGAGAAAGCAAGTTTTCTGATTCTGCTTAGAAGTGAAACATCCAATCTGGATAGTGTGATGGTCTATCTTCCAACACTTTTTCTCTTCCTTCAGATGTTTGCAGTGGTAGCGGTAGGTCTTCATCACAGCATGTGATGAGAGGCCATTTTGTTGGCATCATCAAGCTCATTACTGCTAAACAAACACAGAATGCAGATCTCTGCTAACTTAATAACATCGTCATGGTTTCACGGCTGGGAGATTAATTAAATCTGAGCCCAGCTGTAATTAAAGAAAATAACATTCCAAAGGCGGCTTTACATAGCCGAGTTAAGTGATAAGGCACCTCCAGATCTGAGTGAAACACTGTGCATTTTGATTTCATAATTCATGAAATTCCTAAACTTTGGGGTCAAATGATTTTGAAAGTCCTCACCATGGCTGCATTTATTTGATCAAAAATACTGGAAAAACAAGAATACTTTGAAATATCATAAATAAAATAGCTTACTCTTGAGTCTGCAAAGCTGAATCTTTAGCAGCCATTGCTCCACATTCTTGAAAACAAAGGTTCTTAATAATTGACATATTTGATTCCATGAAGAAGCTTTAACCCTTTTTTATTGTAGTGGAAAAGGGTTATTTAGATTATTAAAATGTTCTAAGAAAAAAGGATGTTCTATTGATTGAAATGGTTTAGCGAATCTTTATTTTTAATTAACGCTGTCTTCAGTGTCAAATGATCCTTCAGAAATCATTCTAATATGCTGATTAGTGCTTAAGAAACATATTTTGTTATTATCACAGCTGACAATGTTTGTTCTGAATATATTTTTTTTGGAAACCGTGTTATTTACTTATTTTTTGTAGGATTGATGATTAGAAAGTTATAGCTTATTTTAACAAGCTACTGTATATTTTAATTTGTTACCAACCAAGTTGGATTAGTTTCAAAAAGTTAGAAAAAGTTTTAAATTTTTTTTATTTCTATTATTATTGGCCTACCATATTTTTAAAATTAAAATTGGTAAAACTTTATTTTAAGGTGTTCTTGTTACATGCGTTACATACTTACTATTATAATAACAATTAATTATGCATAATTACATGCAAGTAACCCTAGGCCGAACCCTAATCCTAACCCTAACCATACAATAAGTATATACAGTTAATTAATATTACTCAGTACTCAAATGTATAATTACACTGCAACAAGGACACCTTAAAATAAAGTGTAACTTAAAAATTTTACATGATTAAATCTGACAGTATTAATTAGTTGTATGTATCCAGGATACATAATATAGTAATGACACTGTCCTTAGGAAGGGCTCAACCATTTTGTTCCAAAAATGTTTTAAACTTCATTTCTACAAAATGCTATTAAAGGGGTCATATGATGCGATTTCAAATTTTTCTTTCTCTTTGCAGTGTTACAAGCTCTTGGGGAATAAAGAAGATCTGTAAAGTTGCAAAGACTAAAGTCTCAAATCCTAAGAGATCTTCTTTATAAAATTTAACACTCGCCCACGCCCCCCTGAAACGGCTCGTTCAAACACGCCCCCACATATCTACGTCAGTATGTAGGAAGATTTGCATAACGCCGCCCAGATGTTCACGCAAAGAAAGAAGACATACCTTATATTCTCGTTGAAGTATTGTTGTTGCCACCACCGCCATGTCGTATAGACGATGTGTGTTTCACTGTGAAATTGAAACTACTTTGTTTGGCCTTCCTAAAGAGGAAGATATCCGCTTCATCATGCCTAGAGCTGATCCGTGCTTGTCGCTGAGGAAATACATCAACTTTCCATCATCGTGGTCGAAGCGGTCGTCACATGTGGTTGCTGCAAGCCCAAGGTACGCTCCTTCGTAGAATCCACCTCAATCCTCCTTACAATCCACATTCAAGCCCCCCCACTCCTCACACAAAACACCGCGGCTCACTCTAGGCCTCTGGTCTCTGTTCACTCTAGACCGTGGCTCACTCTAGGCCTCCGCCCTCTGCTCACTCAAGGCCGCGGTGTGTTATGCTGTTTCATTGAGAAAGTGAAACTACTTTGTTTTAGAACAGAAATCATGTTTATATCACATTTATAATGGGTTTTATGTTTATGTCTCGTCGCTCCGGCCGGACAAGGCATCACAGTATGTTAAGAGGCGAGGCGTAACATTTCCATCACACGCTTGAGGCATTCAGCCAATCACAACGTGCTGGATAGTTGGCCAATCACACCTAGCTTTTCAGAACGATGAGCCTTGTAAAAATCGACATGTTTCAGAAGGCAGGGCATAGAGAAGAAACTATAATGTACATTATGTGGAAAATAATGTGTTTTTTTTTTACCTTAAACCGCATAAACACATTTCATTACACTGAATACACAATAATATTCATTTTAACAGCATCATATGACCCCTTTAAACAAAGCACCTAATTTAAAGGCAGAGTAGGTGATTTGGTTTAAAAACATTTTTTGTTATGCTGGTAAAAAGTCTCTTCACATCTTGATAGCAATCACTAATTTAAGAGATATAAATGTATTTATATCTATTTATATAATCTGAGGCGTAGGGCCATAAAATCTTTGTCCAATCCTTGGTCCAAGGGTTACAATAGGCCGTCCTACCTGCATGTCAACCTATGTATTTGCACCCTGTTCGCGCAGAGGTGATACATCATCAGTGCTTTCCATTGCACTATTGCAGACCGAGCAAGAAAGGAAGGCGCTATTATTGTAATATCATTCACTTTGTACTGTGATGTTTTTTCATCAGTGAATGAGACATGAGGACAGCGTTAGATTCAGCACTCCACCAACGGCGTCTTTCATCATGTTGCTGGTTAGTCTCTGGTATGCCTGTGCACATTCATGTGTTTTAAAAATCGAGGCTTGGCTTTTGAGAGTGATTTGCAGAGAGTGTGGGATCTTATGCTTTCAAAGCTAGCTAATCGAAATCGCCTACCTTGTCCGAAATCACCTACCCTGTCTTTAACTCTCTACCTTCTAATTACCTCAGAACCACTGAACACACAGTTTCTTGTTTCTGCAAATCTCACAATGAGCATTTATACTGTACCTGTTTCCATTTTAATCTAGATTAAATGTAGAACAAAATCATCAGTTGCTGTACTGAAGAGTCAGTCAGAGTGATGGGACATTACAGTCATTGATTTATTGCTTTACACTGTGACCCTCATATTACTATCACTCACCACAAAGAAATTTCCTCAAAAATGCACATCATCCATCACAAAGAGGTTGGTAATGAAGATGTGATATATATGTTCTTGAACTCACAGCCCAATGAGGAACTTATTTAAGACACCCAAGCATTATTTTAATTGAAGGGCTCAGGTAGAGTGGTGGCAGCCTGTCCGTGTTTAATGAATAGATTTCTGTTCAGTGCTGTCCATTTCAATTCACGGATCAGCAGCTGACAGTAAAGCTGCCTTTTGTTCATTTAAGGACTGACACCAAGCAAATGAAACAATGTGTGACATGTGCTGTAAATCAGAGCACATATACGGATAGAAAGCAAGACTAAACAATGTTAGTTTTATAAGGCTGGCCTTGAGAATATAACTAAAACTGATGTAAGCATTAAAAGTAAATGTAGGCCTATGATTTAGCATGAAAATGACAAGAGTGAGTCGCAAATTGTATGAATGAAGTAATGAAAAATAGTCTGTGTGTATGTTTGAGTGTTTCTGAGCTGATTGATGACGTACAGGCCTATGAATCTAAAACTTTTCTGCGAGTTACTTAGGCTGAGAGTAAGTAGTTGTCTGTGCTGGCTCTTTATTGATGAGTGGAGGTATATATCTTTCTGGCTGTCATCTCCTGGCCAGTGGAAGAGCTGCTCTCTCTCTCCTCTCTGCCATGGAGCTCATAGTAATAGAGTTCTTATTACACTGCTTTGCCAGCAATATGTTGTCTATATAACATTGTGAGATGTCTGTTTCATCTTAGTCATCCTGAATCAGAATCTTTTTTTCCCCACAGTACAATCTCTCCCTAGCCAATGGGAATATTGTCTTAAAATATTAAATAATAAGTTTTATTATACTTTTGATATATTTGTACACAAAAATATTAATAGCAATATATGCTTCTATTTTAATAACTGTTATAATATATATTATATCTATATATTATATCTATTATAATATAATAATAAGAATATAATTATAGAATTTTCAGCAGCAATTAGTGCAGTCATCAGTGTCACATGATCCTTCAGACATCATTCTAATACACTGATTTGGTGCTCAAGAAAAAAATCAGTTATGCTGATTAATATTTTTGTGGAACTTTGTAATTTGTGAAGTTGCAAAATTTTTGTCAGGCATACTTTCAAAGTTCTTAGTACATGAAAAATAAGGATATTTTAATTGCCTTCATTATTTATTTCTTTGCTGCTTTTGAAATGATTTTTGAACATCTCAAACAATAGAAAAGATCTTTCTTTCTTTCTTTCTTTCTTTCTTTTTTTCTTTCTTTCTTTCTTTCTTTCTTATTATTATTATGATTATGAATCAATCCCTTGTCTTTTTTTTTTTTTTTTTACCAAGACCAACAATGTACTTGGTTACCAAAAAGAACAGGAAATCCTGATAAATATAACTTGAAAATATGGTTTTAATTTCCAAATAATTCATAATTTTTTTACATTTTATAAAACTATTTAACCTTTAAAATAATAATAGTTGTTATTGTTATATGATAAAAAGAGTGAACAAATAAAACTAAAATACACTGTTGTTTGAAAAGTGTCTTTTAAGTGAATTTTTCTAACTGTTCATAGGGCTGAAGGTGTCCATGGTTGAAGAAACACTTTCTGTGACGTGAGGAATACATTTTAAAGTATTCTTTGCAGTGTATGGGAGGTGAGTGTGTTAACATAAGATGCGTTTGCAAAGTGAGATATTCCCACACTCGCTCCTGTGATCACACCTCCCACCCCCCTGGAAACTTGTTACAGATGTATCCTCAAATTTGTCTTGTCTAGGTCTTGACACCTGCTCACCTCAGAGTGGAAGTCTTGCTCCTTATATTGATGGTTGGAGGGCAGTCTAATAGTGTCTGTCCCACTCTGTGAGATGCTCTCCTCTGTGGCTTGATTGCTTAGCTGTGGGTGCACACCAAAGTCTGTAGAAAATCAATAAAGGGCGAGAGGCCTTGGCTTCCTTTTCTTAATAAAAGTTAGATATTATTTGTCACATGGTATGGCATGGATTTTATGACTTAGCCTGCAGTGTTGTTTCTCATAGTAGTGGTTGAGATAAGAGAGCTGTAGAGGGATGTTGCGAACAGATCATGTTACGTCCCCTTATGTCCATCTGCTTCATGAAGGACTCTGAGCAGAAGGTTGTGACCATTTGAACATGAGTTCCCCCTTCGATTTTTGAGTCAATCGGATTGTGAAAGCAACTTCCAAAGTGCTTAATTGTGGAATAAATATTTTATAGTTGCACTATTATTCATTATTATAGGTAAATATCTATCTATCTATCTATCTATCTATCTATCTATCTATCTATCTATCTATCTATCTATCTATCTATCTATCTATCTATAATGTAAGTGCTAAGCTTTCATTTCATAATAAGAGCATTTCATTGTGTCATTCCATAGTTGAGATGGTGTTATGCTTTTGAAATGCTTCTGGCGAATATCATCATAAATTTGTCAATTTACCGCCATGACATTTTACTCACTCTGCTCCAAAGTTTGCCTATGCATAATTGGGTTTCCTATCTACTAAATTAAATTACAATCAGCAATATACATCAAATTATGTTAATAGGGCTGCTTTAAGTGGATCATTATCTAAAAGCCTTTTTTTTTCATATTATTGGCTGGATTCTTTCACTGCGCTCTATCTAAATGAATCCCCTCCACCAAAGCAAGGACAAAAAAAAAAAAAAAAAAACACACACTGAGAAGTTAGCTAGAGAGAGCGAGAAGAAATACATTTCATAATACACTTAAAATTATTATACAGCATGTAAATGTAGACTCAGAATAGATTTTACAATAGTAAAAACACATATATTTTAATAAGAAATATTAAATTAATTACTACTATTATTATTGTTATTATATTGAATTTCACAAAAAATGTAAACAATGATCAAAACTGTCCGCTGGTACTAAACATAATAATAATAATAATAATAATAATAATAATAATAATAATAATAATAATAATAATTACATTTACATTTACATTTAATTTAAGTGGTTTAAAATGTGTAAATGTTGCACAAAACTGTTCATTGGTATTAAACAACACTGTTTTAGGTTTTATGTGCTATACAAGAACGTAATATGAAACATATAATATAACATAAATCTCAAGATCCAATTTATGCTGCTGATTTTCTTGTCAAATCCCAACATGAGATTGTATGTAGACACAGTTATTCAAACTTTTATCTGCCTCTCAGTAACATGATATGAGCATACTTTATCCCTTGTTCATAACCTTGGGTATGGAAAAAATGCAATCATATAAATACACCTGAGCACTGTGATTTTTCCCATTTGCGAGGGTCACCTCCTTGGAATGGGTCACAGTTTGTTTTTCAGCTCAGAGACGTAGCATTACGCAAGCAGGCATGTAAAACAATGAAACATACTACAGGGGCCGTTATATATGGCACAGTGATGTATCTTGAGAAAGCTCTTTCCTTGAGAAAGGCCATGCTTATATTTACCAAGCTTTATAGTACTCACGGGTGAGAAGAACACTAGACTTATCACATAATTTCATGTAAAAGCGTTTGGCTGATAAATCAGGGGGAATAACTTCGGAAAGAGGTTTTTCCTTGCAGCAATCTCATGTGTGATACATAATGCCTTTGCATACAGAACAGCACCTGTGTGCTCACACAACTGAGTTTTTGTTAGACTTCCCTATTTTTATTAAATGCCTCTGGCTGTAAGGGCAGGGGAGTCTCTCCATTTATCCACTTCCTGCCACGAGTTGCCAGGTTTGGTAGTGAGGCGCAGGAGTCCATGGGGAAATTAATGGGTGAGGAGTACTCTGAAGTGTAATGAAGTAAGAGGGAACAGGCAACATGGATTGAGAGATTAAACGTGTACCACAGGGCCAGCTCTGAATGACAGAGAGAGTTCAACATGTTCCTCTGAAGCATCAGGCCACACGAGCGAGACTGTGTGTGAATGTGAGTGTGTCTAATATTCTTACATTTGTTAGGCCATATATGTGCTGTCTGTTTGTTTTATTGTAAAGTACCATCGGCTATAACAAATGTGAGATTTAGCTGCAATGAAAGTTAATGTAATTGAGTGGGGATCTGTGGCCACAAAAAAGTAAAAAAAAAAAGTTATTTATTTTTTGTCACATCATGCGCTACTCAATACTGCATTACTTTTATCCTCAAGCTATGTTTGTGCACTGTAAAAATGATTTAGATCAAATAAATGGGTCCTTTTATAAAACATATTTACAGTTTGAAAAAGAAATTTTAAACATTTAATCAGACTAAAATAATGTAGTAAAATGCTTTGTGTATCTCTAGCTAAATGAATAATTATAATAATTTTTTTATAACATATTAGGACATAATTATGTATGGATAACATAATGAAATAATTATAAGAATTTCTGGATTTTGCAAATATTCAAATATCAGCAGTGTAAAATACAAAGACATGGTATGGTTATATGCCTGACATTTTAAGATGATCTCCTAATGATAAACAAAACTAAACAATAAAAAATAAAAATAAATTTGACAATTTAACTTGTTTTTGACAAGTTCACTTCTTAAAAGGATGATGTCATTGTGACGTTATGAAATACTCTAAAAGAATTTGATTTGTGGAGTAGTTCATTACTTTAAAAAGGGGGAAATATGATCTTGACAAGGTGGACACAAATTTGTGATTTTTTATTACATTAAATCAACTAATACATCAACTAAAATATAACAATATACTAAATAAAAGGGTTTAAAACAATATCTTAGCATTTAGAGGACAGGGCAAAAAAAAAAAAAAATCCTCATAAAGAAGAAAAAAAGTTGGTCTGTGAAAAGGTGTTTCATTAATTAACTTTTGCTGTCTTAAAACAAATTGTACTTTTATGTTCACTCAGTACATTTACTAAAGTTCATTTACAATTATTTTAACTCAAATTGTTGCCTTTGTTTATGTTTTTTGAGCACCTATTTTTTTTTTTACAACATGCATTGAGGAACCCCCTAGACTTAATCAACAGTCTTTATCAAGCCCCCACCAGCTTTCACCTTTGACCTCTTAATATGCTGAATTCCCTTGATTTAGGGGTTAAGCAACTATAGGTACTGAGGAGGACATCACAGTCAAAATAACGAACCATCTTTCCCCATCTTGCCCATTGATTTAACATTCCTGACAAATCCACAGAGGAATAACATTGTATCTAGTAAGGAGTGCTAAGCCCTGTCCTGGAGATTTACATTTATTAATATAGTAGATGCCATTATTCAAAGCAAATTACAACTGAGGAATACTACAACAAAGTGTTTCATCCTAGGGAGACAGTAACATTTAAAATGCCTCAATGCAAAGTTTCAGAATTGCTCAGAAAAGTACAAATGATTTAGATGAGACACTGTGAAACAACAAAACAATCTTTATTATTTTTATTTAACTTGATTTAATTGGTTTAGAAAGTGTAATTGATGCACAAAACTGTTCACTTGTATTAAACAACACTTTTATGTGCAATGTGGTCACATTTTGAAGGCCAAATTCAGTCAGTAGGAATCCTGGCTGAAATAAATTTGCAGATTTTGTAATGGGTTCAAGTTGGTTGGATTCTCACGCTTGTAAGTGAGTTCTGTGTCTCATATACCCACACATAAATGACAATAGACAATGGACCTTTTTCCTGCCAAACTTTTACTAATGTGACCACATCTTAAGAAAGAGTTGTTTTCGAAGGTAGAGAGGAACTGAAAAGATTATTCCATCATTGAGGAACAGTAAATGTGAAGGTTCAAGAAAGTTAAAATCAACCTGCAAAGTAGATCTCCAGGAGCACAAACCCTGAAAACCCTCTCTGGCTCATGCGAATCACATTGAGGCATCTGGCTATCTTAGGGTCCTCAGGAAGGACCCCAATGGCTCCATTATCCGCTGTGAAAGCCAGAGTCCACTTCTGAAAATGACTTATTAAGATTTTGATCAATCTTCTGTTTCTCTGTGCAGCACAGTAAGGAAATGCCATCAAGAAATTGCATTTCCCAATGAAATTAGGCGTCCAGCCGGCCCATCCAATCGCATGTGTTTCTTTTGAGACTTTAAGATCTGATATGATTTTGGGCTGAAAACCACTTTTTTTTTTACCCTTCTCTAAATGAAGCAATTGAATTTCCTTGATGGTCTCAGGTAGCACTTAGCTTAAGAGAATACACTTCCAAATCAAAAAGCTTTCAATCATCTCAAATCACATTTGGATGAGATACGCTCCCAAGTGTAGCGTCTCGTTGAATGCGATTGAACATCTGAGTGGCTTGCGCACACATCGGGCATGTTAGGAAACATTAGGTTTGACTTTCTGCAAGGTCTGCCGATTGCCAGTGACATCTTGGCTGTTTGAGGTACGGATGGCATGTCAAAGGAGAGGACGAGAGGAGAGCGGGACAGAGCGCTTTTCATTACCACACTGCTCTGATTGATTACAAATGGACTTGGCAGGCAGGATAGATGACTGAATAAGATAAATATTTAAAGATTTAGCAAACAATGGAGTTGCTCCACATAAGGAATAGTTCCCCAAAAATGAAAATTTACTCAGATTACCTCAGGTAATCTAAAATGTAGATGTAGATTTGTTTCTTCATTGGAACAGATTTGGAGAAATGTAGCATTACGTAATTTGGTCACCAATGGATCTTCTGCAGTGAATGGGTGCCATCAGAATGAGAGTTCAAACAACTGATTAAATCATGACAATAATAGTAATCCACATATCTCTATTTCAGCCTCTATTAGCATCTTGTGAAGTGAAATGCTGCATGTTTATAAAAAAACAAAAACAAATCCATCAAAGCGTTTAACCCTCTGGAGTCGATCAACGCGGATACGCGATTTGTGGCATCTTCTCCTGATAACCCCCAAAATAACTTAAATTACACTTTCAGTTTTGATCGTACAGATAAGAGCAATACATCAATCGAATCTGTAAAGGGTCTACTTTTATTTGTAAACACACATAATAACAACAAAACTTTGTGCATTTATAAAATAAAGAAAACAAATAGGGTGCGTTCTCTGCCGCTTTGGTTCTGCGTGATCTTCATTTAGAAACGCATCATTAAAATGAACTGTAACTCAGCAAATACTCAACAAAGAGACCTGCATTATATCTAATGCGACCACGCCAACACGCTGTTGATATTACAATCGTCTACATGAAGCTCACGGCGGGTAAACGCCCACATGACAGCAAACAAAGAAGCGAGACTGTTCTTCAAGTTTTTTTAATTTTTATTTTACTGTCCGCTTTGCGCTGAGAGGAATAATACCGGTACATAATTCACCTCAAGACGACATACTGAGAGGAATAAGATTTGGATTACCTCAGAAAAAAGAATGAAGCGGCTTAAACCGGCAGAGATCATAAACATGAGTAAGTCTTTTTTATTATTAATACACTTGTATTAGTTTTCACATAACTTATGCACATTTTACTAGTTAGACTTTTTCCAAAATATAATTCCTGACTAAATGTATAATCAAGTGAAACATTATGAAGTTTCATTTACATCACCTCAATGTTTCACGATGCCAGGATGTTTTTTTTATTTTATTTATTTTTTATTTTTTATTTTTTATTTTTTATGTTCTAACGTGTAACATAGACAGCAATATGATATAAAAGTAATATGATGTATGTGCCAGGTATGTGATGTTCATTTATATATTTCAACATGACACAATAACAGTCAAAACTTTTGAACAGTAAGATTTTTAATGTTTTTGTAAATAATTATCTTTTGCTGACCAAGCCTGCATTTATTTGATCTAAAATACAGAAAGTTGCATTTGCTAAAGCAGTAATATTGTGAAATATTTTACTATTTTAAATAACTGCTTTCTATTTGAATATATTTTAAAATGTAATTTATTCCTGTGATCAAAGCTAAATTTTCAGCATCATTACTCCAGTCTTACTCCAAGTGTAACACAATATACACTATACCATTGGGAGTCAGTATATACAGAAATTAAAACTTTTATTTAGCACACAAGCAAACAAAAAAACAAAAATAAAATAACAAACTAACAAACTATTCCAATCAATCAAAAAAAAAAAAAAAAAATATATATAATAATAATAAAAAAAAATTTTGAGTAGCAAATCAGAATATTAGAATGATTTCTGAAGGATTGTGTGGAGTTATGATGCTAAAAATTCAGCTTTGAAAGTCAGCTTTGATTGTTCCTGATAAACTGTTTAACTGCACTCGCAAGTGAATCTCAAGTTATTTTGTTGGATAAATATATTCTAAATAAACTACAAACCTAAAAATATATACATTTATTTTGTCACATTCTTTATTGTAACTCTTCCCTCTCAGTCACACACCTGGCTGAAAGGCTCATTATGCAGCTCATTATGCGGGTCTTTGTCTTCTCAGGTGTAAATCACACTAATATCCATGGTCAATCACGCCTACTCGCATATGCCCTTTCGAAACAAAAAGTGTCTTAGAAAATTTAAATCAATCTATTGTTTTTTTGTGAGCGAGTAAACAAGATGATTTTCACATCATTTTGAAGCAAAAGTTCTAGGCAAAAGTTCAAGGGTCATGTTTGACAGTCTTGTGAACAAATGTTCTCTAGGTGTTTTATGACCTTATTTCATTGACTTCAAAATTTTAGTTTTTCACTAACCATGCATAAACATTGTTTTCTTAAAAACACAATCATGTACATACATGCTATTTACATATTATTGTAGCCCAGTTTGTGCTGAATACAGTGTTATTAGACTTTAGCCATGTATATGTTTATAAGCACCTGAAAAAAGCACAAAAGTCAGGGGATGTCAAAACTTCTCCATGCCCCCAAAACCCCTTAGACCCCATGATCTAATGATAAATTTCTCTAAATCTATTCCCATGAAGAAACAAACTCATCTACATCTTGTTACCCTGAGGGTGAGTACATTTCAAGCAAATTTTCATTTTTGGGTGAACTATTATTTTAAACGCAAATGTCTTGGGTTTTTTTTTTTTTTTTTTTTTAAGAGATGTCTTTCTCTTAATGGTTTATGCTTGGACGTGTTGAGCTCAGGTGCCAAAACCTTTTTAGCAGTTTCAAATGTCTTATTATTGTGCTTACAGCTACTGATGTAAAATAAAAATATCACATGAGAGGAAATGCTTGCTTTAATGTTGTGGCTGTCAAAATGTAATTGCTCATTTGAGAACATGAGGTAAGAGAATAGTGTTATAATCACATTTATATGAATAATATAGCTCACAGACGTGTTCAAATATATATAAAAACAAGGCCCCAAATAAAGAATGGCTGTTGCTGAGGGCAGTTTTATCTGACAGGTGCCAGACTTGGCATTTAATGCACAGGGATTGAAGAGCAAGGCAATCTAGGATGATTCAGGCTGAGAGAAGCGTAATACAATTCTCTTGTGCTACTAATAGGAGACAGATCTCCTTTCCATGCCAAAGCATCATATCTCTAATGCTCATGTAGGGAAAACATACGCTAATGGAACCCAATCCCTATCCACTCGTATTTTTACTATAATAACTTTAAATTTGTGCATTAGAATGAAATAATGAATAAATCAAATGGAAAGGCAAAGCAGCTGAGGCCAGGGCTGGTCTTGACAGCCACGCTGAGAATGATTTGAAAGGGGAAGAGTTGAGGTGTCATCACTCTTTAGTCTATGTGCTCGCTTGGTTTATATCAGGCTTGGATTTAAGAACATCAAGTGGTACGTGTGTAGGCCCTGTGTAATGTACTTCTAGTGTGTCCACTTCAACCTCAAGTGCATGAGATGATAAGTGTTAAAACCTGTAGCATGTTAAAGACTAATGAATGTAGGAACAAAGAGGGTCTAGTGACCTGCTTTCATGTTTTATCTATGAAATAATACAGATGCAAGCGGAAATAAGACCAGATAAAAGCACTGAATAGCCAGAAGTGCATTCACTTTCTGTGATGCAGATGTTAAATCTTGATATTAAAATATATATTTTTACTTTTATTCTAAGTCACCTTAGTATGATTCAAATTGATGTAGTTGGTGTTTAATGGTTAAATGTCTGAAGTGATAGTTGATGCAAAAATGAAAATTCATGGTCCCACTTTATATTAGGTGTATTAATTACATAAATAATAGTAAAATGACAGTGGATTTGATTTCTAACTTGGAAAAGTTCAGCAAAAAAAAAAAAAAAAAAAAAAACGGATTTAAAAATAAATAAATCCCTGTGTCTTTAATCTCATAACATGGGTGAACTCAGCCAATCAGATTAGAGCTCTCCAAATCCAAAAGTACTTTCCAGTTTTCAATGAACTGCAGTCCATCAGTGAACTCGCTATGGGTGGTCCAAAGGTGTGTTGTCTGAGTCTGAGACTATATCACTTGTGACTAAGCTTGAAAATATTGTTTTTCTATTTGCATTGTCTTCAGTAGCATCTTTCCAACAAACACATGCAAACAAAGTTACTTATGACATTCCATACCTTGGTGTCTCTACCTATGACACTCTGAAAACATCTACTGCAGGAAGCTGAAAGGGGGCAGGAAGTATAACTATGGGTTTGCAGTGTAGGCCACCAATATGAAATACCAATCCATAGCCCGACAGGAGGTGGAATGTAATTGTGCCTTTTCATTCCCTGAAAGTGCATAGCACAGCTTTGGCCCTGCTACTCTCAATGGATTTTTCATTTGCTGGTATTTGGGCGACAAGGCCACTCAAGATAGATTTTACCTCATCTCTCTAACCATTTGTACAGCATGACTTTGATGAAAGTGCAAGAAAAACCTCTAGCAGCGAAACCGCCACTGTGTTTAGCTAAAGGGGCAGATTGTGAGAGCAAAGTAAACTTTCATTCTTGTGTGTATCTTATGTTTTTTATGTTCTTTATTCACTTTTTGTCCAACAGTACTTCCCATATAAATGAATACTATATCATATATCAAGGGTCTTCAACAGGGTGTCACAGCAGTACTGTAAGGGGTCCACCATGTGTTGCTTGATTTTAAACTAATATTTGTGAAAAATAAAAATATGCATTAAACTAAACAAAAATATAACATTACTAAAGTAAAACTAATTACAATGGCTTTGCGATGTTAGTGTTATAACAAATTATTATTATTATTATTATTATTATTATTATTATTATTATTATTATTATTAGAGAAGAAGCAGTCGAGCAGCAGAAGAGGACAGCAGTTTGTAAGTGTTTTGTTTTCTGTTTTCATCATTTTAGCATATTGATGCTGTTAGGAAACATTGTTTTGATTGCTGTGTTTACTGTGGTAAATGCGTGCTCTAGTTCCATTTGTTCTCTTGATATGTAAGGGGATAAGCCCCCCCCCCCATTTATTTTGCATTTTACATGTATTTGAGGCTTTATTTAGCTCTATTATTATTTATTTTATTTTTTTGCATCATGCCCTGTATAAATCCTTTATTTAGGATGAATGTTAGATACTTTTATGCTGACAGTTGGCAGATGAAATATGTCTATGAATGTCACGAGATTGGGGCAGATTGCGGAAGAGCAAAGGTTAGAAAAAACACTAGGTGTTCTTGCCCTGTGCATTATTTTTGCTATATGGTGACTCTTGATAATAAAAATGAACCTCATTTTACTCACAACACATGTGTGGATTTCATGTGTAACAAAATTGGCGAGCCAGCCCAGGAGTTTTCAAGTTATACAAACAGCAGTGCAAATGACGGACAGACGCACACGGAGTGACTGCGGCAGCGAGCGAGAGACTGAGAGAGCAGCGTTAAAACTGAAATGGATCTTCGGTAGTTACAAGATCAACTCGGCATGGATTTAACTCATCTGACATTCTATAAGCTAATAGAACTGGCCTTGTTTGCAAAAGTTCCAGGGTAACATAAAAACATTTTGATTCAACAAATTAATGAACTGATTGATGTTTTCCTCCCCAGGTGTTTCCCATTATGATCATTTGTTCCCAGGTGTGTCCCATTAGTTCACCTGTTCTTAAGCTTTGTGTTTCCTTGTCTCCAGTGTCAGGTCAGGCCCAGTATGCCCAGGAGTTCTGCAGGCTTGCGGCGACGACAGCTTTAGATGATGCCACCATCATCATCGCTGTTCTGGCACAGGGCCAATTACCATCGCCCTGTTGACCTCCCAGACACCACGGGACTAAACTGGAGGGAAGGGATCCTCCGGTGTCTGGAGAGCATCCGGCCCCAAACCAGAACCAGCCCGCCGGCCGTGGCATTCTGAAGTCCACCGGTCATTCCCGAGTCAAGTCTTCTGGCCATTCCACAGTCATGCCCGCCTGCCGCCACAACGACAAGCCCACCGACCGCCCTATTCACCCGGAACCAAGGGAGGAGGATGAGGAGAAAAAGACTGTTCACAGCCCTCATCCCAGCCCCAGAGCTTGCTCCAATGTCAGCTCTAGTCCCCGAGTTTAGCCCTCGGAGGGCTCCTGTTCCTGAGTTTAGCCCATGGAGGGCTCCAGTTCCTGAGTTTAGCCCACAGAGGGTGCCTGTCCCTCAATTAGGCCCGGAGAGGGTTGCGGACCCTATGTCTGGCCCACGGAGGGCCTCGGAACCTGTAATCTTCCCCAATTTTTTTTTTTGGGGGGAGTAATGTCAGACTCTGTTCCATGTCTCGTGTTGTGTTTTCCTCCAACCCACGTGCTCCATATTGATGATTATGTTCTTATTTATTTTTTCCTGTTCCTGTCCCCATTTAGTTCTATCTATTCCAGGTGTCCCCGTTATGATCATTTGTTCCCAGAAGTGTCCCATTAGTTCCCCTGTTCTTAAGCTTTGTGTTTCCTTGTCTCCAGTGTCAGGTATTAAACATTGATGTTGTGCTACATGATGTATCTCCCCTTCTGAAGTTCATAAAAATCTCCTTGTTGATGTACTCCACGTCTCCTCACTCCTCGCTCTGTGTTCCTCCTGTAGACAACTGTGACACATGGCAGTTCATTGTTCCATGGTGGAACTGATTAAAGAAATTAAATCAGACCTTAACAAAAACACAATAGTGAGAAAAAAAGAGGATGAATATGAGTTGGAAAAGTTAAAGAAACAATATGCAGACCTCCAACTTAGTTTCCAGACCTTTACAAAAGCATTAGAGTGTGAAATTATGAGGCTGAGTGACCAAGTACGACACAAAGAGAACAGAACAGACCCAGTTATATTTATGGATGCTCAGCCGTCACTATCCCGAGTGACAGAAGTGACTATCAAACTATAGGGACTATAGGGAGAGAGGTCAGAAAGGACATCTGTCTTACACAAATTTGATGCATCAGATTGAAAGTGGAGTGCAGAAGGGCCATACGGAGACAAAATTGTAGATGCTGTTGTGAGAGCCATCAGTCCAGGTCTTAGCCTCCGGGACATGCTAGAAATTAAAAGTCATTTGACTCTTCCCCAACTGAAAACCATCCTTAAAGGCCATTTCAAAGAAGATAGCTCAACAGATTTGTATCACTAGCTGGTGAACATCACACAGGTGTCAGGGTTTTGCACTGACACTCTGTTTGTTTTGTGTTTTGTTACTTGTGTCTATCTCTTGTGTCAGCACATGGCCTTGCTAATTGTTTTCTCGGCCATGTGCTCCTTTATCCCCTCCTCCTTGTTTCCTTTTTTACCACACCCTCTTTTTACCCTTGTTGGTCTAATTGTGCTCACCTGTTCCTCATGTGTTTTCCTCCCCTATTTATAGTGCCCCTTGCCCTTTTGTATTTGCTGGTTTGTGGTCATTCTCACCCCTTCTGTCACCATCTTTGTCTCTGTCTGTGGATGTGGCTGAGTATGTGTCCATGTCTCCCTGCCTGGTTGGTCTTGTGCCCTTGTTTTGTCTAGTCCTTTGTAGTTCCATGTTCTTGTCTTGCTCCATGTTCTTGCTTTTTTGCTTTTACTTTTAATATTTATTAGTTCTTCTAATCCAGATTTTTGGTCTTGGATTTTGTTTGATATTCTTTTAGTTAGTGTGTTGGTTAGATTGGTAATTATTTCTTACTTATTTTGTTACTTTATTCTTTATCATTTCTTTGTTTTATTTTTCCCTTGTCTTGGGTTTAATGTGTGTTTTCGGTGGAGCTTTGTCGTTTCTGGTCTTGTGTGTTAGAGTTCCTGACCTGTTCCTGTGTGTCCTGCCACTGGTTCTCCCTGCCTGACATTTGGTCTGCTTCAGAGTCGGTGGTCAACAAGTATCTTAGCTCTGCTCTATGGTGCCTTATGTGGTCTTTTCCATCAGCCTGGTCTTGCCGCCCCCTCTGCTGCCGTAGTATTCTGCCAGTTGATGTCTGAAGCTGTTCCAGGGGCCTTCCCTAGCTGTTTCTGTTTACTGTGTTCCTGTTGTGGTATCACTTGTGCACTTCACTTCCCTCTTGTATCAGTCTGTTTTGTCAATAAACCCTTGTTACTCACACTTCAATTGGGTCCTCCTTCCAGACCCCCTGACATTACGAACCAGCCAAAGTCAGGACCCAACAGATGAGCTTTACTACTCCATTTTTTTTCTTTTATTTAGTGAATTTAGCTGACAAGCTATGCAATATCGCGTTCATTATCACAGATGAATCGCCTTCGATAATGAACGCGATATTGCGTAGCTTGTCAGTGATCTACGGCTCTGTCTATTAAATTACGCTCCATTTGAAAGCAGGTGATAGCGATTTAGCGGTAATAAGGGAACCGGCTTTACTGACGAAATGCGCGTGACAATCACATGCGATTTATTGCCCCGCCCTACCCCTGAGTTGACTGAGACTGCTGCAGGCATCCCTGGGCCAGTCAAACCAGTTCCAGGCACCTTTGATTTGACCAAATTTGCTGCAGCTATCCCTGATCTAGTCAAGTTCGTACCAAATTCTCCTGAACTGCGGCCATTTCTGAATCAGTCAAGTCAGTTTCAAACTCCGCTGAGGTTGCTGCAGTCATTCTTGCTTCAAGTCTGTTCAAATCATTCCTGAGAGAATTAAAGTTATCCGAGCCAATCCAGCCCCAGAGCTTGCTCCAGTATCGGCTTCATCCCCAATGCTCACTCCAGTGTCGGCTCCTGTCCCAAAACTCACTCCAGTGTCGGCTCCAGCCCCGGAGGGCAGTTCATCAGCCCCCGAGGCTGTTCAAGAGTCAGTTTCTGAGTTTCTTACTGTGGCCCAGGAGGGTATTTCAATAGCCCCCATAGTCCTTCCTCAGTCAATTTTGGAACCTGGTCCAGAGGTGTCTAGTTCGGTGGCCTTGTTGTCAGAACCTCAAGTCACAGTTACAAGGGTATTCTTCCAAACCTACTGGCCTATTTGACTTTGTTACAGAAGGTATACCAGAGGCTGTTCTAGACTCTCATATCATGCCATCAGAAATCATTCCGGTCAGTTGTCAAGTCCCCAGAGATCACTCCTGTCATGTCCACAGAAGATGTTCCTGTTGTGTCAAGTGTTCAGAGATCACTCCTGTCATGTCCACAGATGTTGTCAAGTCCTCAAGTGTTGTTCCTACCTGTCACATCTGGGCCATACAAAGTGTTCCTGCCTGTCCTGTCACACCTACAGAGGTCGTTCCCGGCAGTTGGGTCATGGCCATAGAAGGTGTTCCTACCTGTCAAGTTATGGCCATATAAAATGTTCCTGTCTGTCCTGTTATGTCCTCTGAGGTCGTCCTTGCCAGTTGGGTCATGGCCATGGAGATGTGTTCCTGTTTGTCTCGTCAAGCCCTGAGAGGTTGTTCCTGCTAGTTAAGTTGTATCCACTGAGATCATACCAGACCAGCTATCTGCTGCTTCTGACGAGTCCCTCAGAGGATGTTTACTGCTAGAAATTGCACTCACTGAGATCATACCAGACCAGCTATCTGCTGCTTCTGATGAGTCCCTCAGAGGATGTTCCTGCTAGAAGTTGCGCTCACTGAGATCATACCAGAGCAGCTATCTGCTGCTTCTGATGAGTCCCTAAGAGTGTGTTCCAGCTAGTCATGTTTCATCTGTGGAGGCTGTCCCCAAGTATACTACTTTCCCTGTCATGACCTCTGAAGATGTTCCTGTACAGTCTGCTCAAGCCCAGTGCCAACTACTTATGACGCTGACTTTATCCCCTCCTCCTTGTTTCCTTTTTTACCACACCCTCTTGTTACCCTTGTTGGTCTAATTGTGCTTATTTGTTCCTCATGTGTTTTCCTCCCTATTTATAGTGCCCCTTGCCCTTTTGTGTTTGCTGGTTCGTGGTCATTCTCACCCCTTCTGTCACCATCTTTGTCTCTGTCTGTGGATGTGGCTGAGTATGTGTCCGTGTCTCCCTGCCTGGTTGGTCTTGTGCCCTTGTTTTGTCTAGTCCTTTGTAGTTCCATGTTCTTGTCTTGCTCCTTGTTTTAGAAATCTGTTTGTTCTTGCTTTTTTGCTTTTACTTTTAATATTTATTAGTTCTTCTAATCCTGATTTTTGGTCTTGGATTTTGTTTGAAATTCTTTTAGTTAGTGTGTTGGTTAGATTGGTAATTATTTCTTACTTATTTTGTTACTTTATTCTTTAGCAGTTCTTTGTTTTATTTTTCCCTTGTCTTGGGTTTAATGTGTGTTTCTGTGGAGCTTTGTCCTGTCTGGTCTTGTGTGTTAGAGTTCCTGACCTATTCCATTGTATCCTGCCACTGGTTCTACCTCCCTGGCACTCTGCTTCAGAGTTGGCGGTCAACAAGTATCTGAGCTCTGCTCTATGGTGCCTTATGTGGTCTTTTCCATCAGCCTGGTCTTGCCGCCCCCTCTGCTGCCATAGTATTCTACCAGTTGATGTCTGAAGCTGTTCCAGTGGCCTTCCCTAGCTGTTTCTGTTTACTGTGTTCCTGTTGTGGTATCACTTGTGCACTTCATTACCCTCTTGTATCGGTCTGTTTTGTCAATAAATTCTTGTTACTCACACTGCAATTGGGTCCTCCTTCCAGATCCCCTGACAACAGGATAGTTGTGAATCACCCCAAAACTTCTTGTTCAGAGCCATAGAAATAAAAGGGAGGCTACTAATTGCAGAGATGGAGATGCTGAGGAACAGTATATTGCTGAACTCATCCAAAATAAATTCTTGTGATCTGTCATTACTGGACTCACAAGTGATGAAATGAAATTCCAGTTGAAAGTTGAAAACAGATCTGGAAAACCAGTCCATTACAGATGAAGAGCTCATTGAGAGACTGAACGAGGCAGCAGGTATTGAAAATGAGACACAACAGAAGCACAAGAGGAATACATGTTTAAAGGTGACTAAAGTAAACAAGATTCAGGCCGATGTCCAGGTACTACAAAGACTGGGAGAAAGAGTAGAGGGACAAAACCTCATGGAGGGTGCTACAGCTAAAGGAAAAGAAATGAGGGTCCAAAGCTACACATCCAAGTGGGGTTTGGTTTCCCCACAAGATTGCATCATGACCAGGGGAAGGAGTTTGACAATCAGTTGTTTGCACAACTCCAACAACACAGTGGTATTAAAGGATCCAGAACGACACCTTATCATCCACAGGGGAAGTGGAGATGTTCAACAGGATGCTGTTGTCAATGTTGCAGAACCTGACTGACAGAAAAAAGATGGATTAGAAGAACTCCCTTGCACAAGTCGTTCACACATATAACTGAACATGAAACAAGGCGACAGGATTTGTTCCTTACTACTTGCTTTTTGGTGCCACCCGAGGCTTCCTATTGATATTATGTTTAACCTCAATCCCAGAGACCAATCCTCATCTCATCAGGAGTATGCAGAAAGTTGGAGGAAGCGAATGGAACAAGCATATAAACTGGCTTCAGAATCTGCAAGAGTAGAAAGTGGAAGAGCCAGGGAGAGGTACGACATTAAAATCCATTGAGCAGAGTTACAGCCTGGCTGTAGGTTTCTTGTAAGAAACATGAGTGAAAGTGGGGGCCCAGGGAAACTTAGATCATATTGGGATGAGCAGGTCTATGTGGTCCAGAAAAAGAGATCAGAGTGCCCAGTCTACGAGGTGTGTCTTGAAACTGGACAAGGGCGGGTCAGAATCCTTCATCATAACATGCTGCTTTCTTGTGAATTCTTGCTTTTAGAGAAAGTCATACCAGTTCAGAGAAAGACAGCAAAAGAACAGCAACGAGCAGCAAGTCACGGAAGGTACTGTAGCTTCGAAGATGAGAGCGAATGGACAGGATTTCAGGCACATTTCAAACCTAGCCAGGGTCACAAACAGCGGCGACTTGACACCGAAGAATTCTATTCACAAGCGACACCAGAGTCTTCAAATGAGGATGGCCAGTCTGTGGAGATGGTCGAGTTCAACCTGGAGGAGGTGGTTCCACAGCATGTTGAGGAAGTGAGAATGGGGTGTGAAAACCGGGCAGAAGAGTCTTCGGAAGCTTAGGAATTGGTGATGCTGGATGAGGCACCAGCAGTTTCGAGAGCTGAACCAGATGAAACAGGCACCCCTGAGCACGATGCAGAGGCCCCTGAGCAAGATCCAGAGGCCACAATCTGCACTACCACAGAGACTATATCCTTTGAAAAAATGAAAGCACAAGCAGACATTTAATTACCACAAACTAGGAGAACCCACCTTTGAATAAAACATACATACATAAACCAAGAGAATACACACCTGTTGTCCATATAGATACACATAGCCATAAACATACACAAGGAAGAATATATATATGAAAATGTACAGACTCAGATTGTTTTGAAATGTTGATGTTTATTTGTTGTTTGATGTTTATATAATGTTTCAAGTTATAGTTACATGGTTTCATTGATAAAGTAGTTGTATTTTCAGTTGACCCTGTATAATCAGATATAATAACGACAGACTGGGAAGAAGCGAAATAAGGAACTGTGATGACAAGATTCTCAAGCCGGTTGTCTAGGATGTTACGTTTGAGCTCATGGTACAATAGACCTGCTGAAGGATACTCTGTCCGTATTTAAGGTGGAAATGTGGTTGTTTTCATGGTGCACAATAACATCACCTGCAGAGACATTGTAATAACACGGGAGGTTTTGTCAGTGTGATTTCTGGCCTAAGCCATCATTATATCCTTAAATAGTATTTACTGTAACTGACTCCTGTAACTCAGCAACGTACAGGGGATGTCGGGACGACATAATTTTTGAAGGGAAGAGTGTAAAGGGATAAGCCCCTCCCCCATATAGTTTGTATATTACATTTATTTGAGGCTTTATTTAGATCTTTTTATTATTATTATTATTGTTTTGCATCATGCCCTGTATAAAAACATTTATTTAGGATGAATGTCAAAGACTTTTGTGCTGACAGTTGGCAGACAATATATGTCTAGGAATGTAGCGAGATTGCGGAAGAGCATAGGTCAGGAAAAGCACAAGGTGTTCTCAAGCTGTGATTAGTTTTTTTTGCTACCGGTATATGGTGACTCTTGAAAATAAAAACAAACCTTATTTTACTCCCAACACACGTGTGGATTTCGTGTGTAACATATATCACATGACTTTCCTGTTTCGGTTTGCTAAGTAGTAAGGCATGGCCAAAGCCAGTAAAAGTACTTATTTACCTATTTGCAAGCACTTGTTAGAAGAAGCAGTCGAGCAGCAGAAGAGGGCCGCTGTTTGTAAGTGTTTTGTTTTTTGTTCTCATTAGATTTTAGCATGGTTGTCATTGCTAGGAAACATTGTTTTGATTACTGTGTTTGCCATGGTAAATGCGCGCTCTAGTCATGTTTGTTCTTGTGGATATCACGTGACTTTCCAGTTTCGGTTGGCTAAGTAATAATGTGTGGCCAAAACCAGTAAAAGTACTTATTTACCTGTTTGCAAGCACTTGTTAGAAGAAGCAGTCGAGCAGCAGATGAGAACAGCAGTTTGTAAGAGTTTTGTTTTCTGTTCTCATTAGATTTTAGCGCGGTTGTCGTTGCTCCACTGACAATACTTTAGTTACTCCATTACACACCTGAGACCACTTCCTCATCACTTCTAACCTCACACTAACTCCTGACATAGCGCACACTCCTCCACAGGTCACCTTTTGGTGTAACCTATGCTCACTCTCTCCCTCTTGCCTATACTCTATGGTTTCATCCTCACTTCCTTCACCCTCTCAGTTTTCAGCAATGGACACAAACAGTGCTACTGACACTCTCTGCTCTACTCTGACATCTTGCTTAGACAACTTTTGCCCCCTTTTATCCAGAACAGCACGTACTACCCCCCTGCTCCCCGGCTGTCTGATGTTCTCAGTAAATATCGCTCTAGATTCAGGGCTGCAGAGAGGAAATGGAACAAATCAAAAAACTCGACCATTCTTAGTGTGTATCAGTCACTCCTCTCTCCCTTCTCTGTAAATGTTTCCACTTCTAAAACAACATACTACCACAACAAAATTAACAGCTGTTCTGACTCTGACACTTTACAAAACTTTCTCTTCTCTTCTCTGTCCTCCTTCATCAACTCTTACAGCTGATGACTTTGTAATATTCTTCATAAATAAAACAAGAAAACATCAATGACCAATTTTTCACACCACAAACCGATGATAACTTCATAATGACAAATACACACTCTCTCTCCTCCTTCTCTCCACTCTCGGAGACAGACGTTTCCAAACATATCCTTTTTAATCTACTAACTGTCCACTTGATCCTATCCCCACTCACATACTTCAGGCCATTTCTTCTTCAGTCATACCTGCGCTTACCTGTGATGGCGTTTTGGTTCCTTGCCGCTGTCGCCTCTGCCTTGCTTAGTTGGGGACACTTTATTTCCAGCGATATCGTTGACTTGATTGCAGATGATTGCAAAGATACTCTTTTAACTGAACTGAGCTGGATGATGACATCATTGAATTCAATGAAGAACTGCCTTTAACTGGAAAATTAGTGTTTACTATTGTCCTTTTTGCCTTATTGGCACACTATTTTCCTAATTAATGTTGCTCAGTTGCTTTGACACAGTCTGTATTGTTAAAAGCGCTATATAAATAAATGTGACTTGACTCACATTATCAACACCTCTCTTCACACTGGTACATTTCCCTAAGCATTTAAGCAGGCTAGGGTAACCCCACTGCTAAAAAACCCTCTCTTAATCCAGCACTTTTAGAAAACTACAGACTGGTATCCCTTCTTCCCTTCATTGCAAAGACACTTGAGTGAGTTGTGTTCAACCAACTCTTTATGTTTCTTGCACAGAACAACCTCCCGGACAACAACCAATCTGGCTTCAAAAGCAGCCACTCAACTGAGACTGCCCTGCTCTCAGTTATTGAAGCCCTGAGACTGGCAAGAGCAGCTTCCAAATCCTCAGTACTCATCTTGCTGGATCTGTCTGCTGCTTTTGACACAGTTAACCAGCAGATCCTCCTGTCCACCCTCATAAAGACGTGCATCTCAGGAACTGCACTCCAATGGTTCAAGTCTTACCTCTCAGGTAGGTCTTTCAGGGTGTCTTGGAGGGGTGAGGTTTCTAAGTAGCAACTTCTTGCTACTGGGGTTCCTCAAGGCTCAGTGCTTGGACCTCTTCTCTTCTCCATCTACATGTCATCATTAGGATCTTTCATTCAGAAGCATGGCTTTTCTTATCACTGCTATACTGATGACACTCAACTCTACTTGCAATCTGACCAAATGAGATCTGACTGTAGCTGTTCGCATTGCAGCCTGTCTGAGAGACATTTCTAGCTGGATGAAGGACCACCACCTTCAACTCAACCTTGCTAAGACAGAACTGCTCATGGTCTCGGCCAACCCAGCACTCACAACTTCTCTGTACAGCTAGGTTTATCAACCATAACTCCTTCCAGGACAGCCAGGAACCTTGGAGTTGTGATCAATGATCAGTTAAGATTCACATAACAAATTGCTACAATGGCCCGGTCCTGTAGATTTGTCTTAAACAACATTAGGAAGATTAGACTCTTCCTATCAGAACAAGCTGCGCAACTCCTTGTTCAAGCTCTTGTTCGCTCCAGACTGGACTATTGTAATGCTCTCTTGGCAGGCCTTCCCGCATGCACTATCAATCCTTTTGTAACTGATCTAGAATGCAGCAGCAAGAGTGGCATTTAACAAGCTGAAAAAAGATTATGTTACACCTCTCTTCATAAGTTTACACTGGCTACCAATAGCTGCTTGCATCAAATTGAAGGTACTCATGTTTGCCTTCAAGACAACAGCGAGCGCGGCACCAATATACCTAAACTCGCTAGTTCAAACTTATGCGCCCTCCAGAAGCTTGTGTTCTGCAAGTGAATGACACCTTGTAGTCCTATCCCAAAGAGGCAGAAAATCACTATCAGGGCTCTTTCCCTGGACTGTGCCCAGCTGGTGGAATGACCTCTCAATTTGAACAGCTGAGTCTTTGGCCATTTTCAAAAAATGTTTTTCTCCAGCACCTGACGAACTAATACTAGCACTTACCTATTCTATTCTATTCTGTTCTGTTCTATTCTATTCAATTATTTATATATATATATATATATATATATATATATATATATATATATATATATATATATATATATATATATATATATATATATATATATATAAACCTAGCTATGTGTACTGTGCTAGACTAACTGAGACTTGTCAACAGCACTTGTATACTGCTGTTCTCTCGTTCGTCTGATCGCTTCTGTTGTTCTCCTCATTTGTAAGCTGCTTTAGATAAAAGCATCTGCTAAATGATTACATGTAAATTATTATTATTATTAATATTATTATTATTATGTTACTTACA
Source organism: Cyprinus carpio (assembly GCF_018340385.1). Classification (NCBI taxonomy): domain Eukaryota; kingdom Metazoa; phylum Chordata; class Actinopteri; order Cypriniformes; family Cyprinidae; genus Cyprinus; species Cyprinus carpio. Next base: position 14,475,289 of record NC_056602.1, read on the forward strand.
TGGCAAAGCCATTCAAATAATAATTTTATAACAACATAATAATAATAATAATAATAATAATAATAATAACTTATTATTATTCTTATGATAATAATTATAACATTTTATATTACTTTATTATTTTATAGAGCAAATCCTATTTAATTGTAAAATACTGTACTTGTTTTGGACACAAAAGGTATGAAATAGCATATCACTTACATTGACAATCTATATTTATTTATTTGTTTGTTTGTTTGTCTGTCTGTCTGTTTGTTTGTAAATACAAAGTACACATCCCTTTATAATTTGTTATGAAAAACAGTAAAAGTCCTTCTGTGATCCATAAAATTTAATTTCTTTTTCTTTCCTTCCAGTTTTATATTTTATGGTGTTTTGGGTTGTTTTATGTTATTTAGTTACTGTTTATAACACTATTTTAATGTCATACTTTATTGTGGTTGTTACAGTAGAATTTAAGGAGCAATGCATTTTATTTATTTTATTTTATTATTATTTTTTTGTAGATCATAAGTACCTTGTTACATTAGCATTATGTAAGTTAATGGCAAAGATGTTTCTGTATAAATCTACAGGACAAGACAACATCCCATAATGCCTGAAACATTGACAGTGTTTTATTTATTTATTTATTTATTTTTTTTTTCATGTGAAATATCTGGCAACCACAGCTGGTGTTGTCACTTTTTTTTCTTTTTTTTATATTGATTTTATTTTTTTCTTTTATTTCTTTATAAATACAAATCCTGTTACTCTTACACAAAAAAAAAACACATGCTCTGTCAGTTGGCTTGTGAGTGCAGTCCATTTCATTCACTTACATTTTTGTTCTTTTATTCATTTATTTAAAGGGAAATGTGGAAGTCTTAGACACAGAAACATATTTCATAATTAGGGGAGTCATATTAATTAGGAAAAGTGTGAAGGCATCGAAGAGAAGCCATTGCTTCTCAGATGAAATGCTATTCATATATGTCAGCTTTTATTAACTACTGCAGTGGTTCAGTGGCTAAGCTTGTAAGCTTCTAACTGCTCACATGTAGATCGGTTCAGTTTTCTCAGCTCTGACTCCTCATCATATTGGCAAAATATCTTAAAAAGTAATCCTAGATTTCAGACACTGATTTCAAACACATTTGATCTGATATGTCCATAACTATGTAACATTTTTGTTATAATATGATCATAAATGCATTTAAAGAGACAACAGGGGGAAGGTGTGCCTGACACTAATTTGTTATTCTGAAAGCCATCGTACATGTAAAATAATGTTTAAAAATTAAGTGAAATATTACTTGTTTTAAATATACTATTTTTAAATAACAAAAATACTATTGAAATAATAAATGTGACATGAACATGTTTACTTAGAGTAAAATATGCAGGTGTGGAAGCTTAAAGTTGAATTATATACTGTATAAATGTAACTGCAAATATTGTATTAAATTACTATGTCATAAGATTTTATTAATTTGCATTTCATAAAAAATATTAACACTATATATTAATTTTTAAAGAAACATTCTTTTTTATATTTCTTTATAGTTTGTGTACTCAACAAGATCTTTGTCATTTGTTATACTTTCTGCATATTTCATGTTTATTCTTATAATGCATAACCAACATCCAGTATTATTCAGTTAAGCACTTGCAACTTTGAGGTAACTACCTTTTAACAGCTCACATTTTTTGTTAAAAGGATAGTTAATCTAAAATTAAAAATTCTGTCTTTAACTCACCTTACAAATGCTTTTTCAATTGTTAATAATGTTATATTTATTTATTTATTTATTTATTTATTGTCTGTGGAACACAAAAGAAGACATTCAGTAGAATGACCAGGCTGCTTTTTTCCATTCATTGTAAGTGAATGGTGACCAGGGCTGTCCTTAATACATGTAGAAAAACCTTACAATAGAAAAATAGAAAGTGGTGAATAAATGATATCGGAATTTTGGAGTGAACTGTTCCTTTAACTTAAAGCTTTTGTTAAGGAGACATTTAACACAGCTGAAAGGTTCATTTGTTTGAAATAGCCTTCGGATATGCCAGAACGCCTAAAATCATATCACACAATTCCTCACCTTTAAAGCTTCTTTGATATGGCTTTTAATTAGCGTCTGGTCCTTTCAAATGAAGCCAAAAACCCAAGTGCAGCCTACTTACCGTCGCCACTCGACGAGACAGCGGGAAAAAAGTAGAGAGGTGGAGGGGTGGAGGGTGACAGCTTCCTCTTCCCTTAGTAAGCCATAGAAATAAATCTCCTGCTTCTCTGTTTGACTTCTTGATGAGAAAGTGTTGTGCAATAACACAATTCTGAAAGGAAAAGGCACTTAGGAGGCTGAGAGGTAGATTAGCAATTTGTAAGAGCTATTTATAACCATAAATTGCAGCCAATCAAACCGCCCTTGTCTTTTATAGAAGTATGTTTGAGTTTCAGAGAGGCCGCTTCAGCTTGAAATGCAATATCCTGAAAGAAACAGCTGTTCCAACATACAGATGGGAAATGAATGAGGGAGGTGGGGGTAGGGAAATGAAAGACATGCACAGATGTGACCTTATCAAAGTGACTTGAATCTTGTACTTATTGGCCAGGACCGGTTTGAGTGAACTAAACGCGGTGACGTGATCACAGAGGAAGGAAAGGACAGTTCTCTCTCTCCTTTACAAACCCTCCCTCTCCCTTTCTTACGGTCGGCCTGAAGAGGCTGGAGATTAGCATATGACATGACAGATTACATTAAATCACATCGTTGCAGTACTTTATGGCATTAGCCTCTTAGCCTAGGCAGCTAGATGCATGCAAATGCCCCTCTAAAACCCTCTTATTTAAATCTGCTGAGTGACATGGCACCTTTGATATGATTATTAGTCATCTGACTGACTGGAGTTCACCAGCAGCAGGACACACAGATGCCACAGGAATGTGTGAGATATTCACACTTTTCAGCATCGCTTTATGAAACTGACACGCTGCAGATTTATTTAAAAAAAAAAAAAAAAAAAAGATTTAGTGGGAGTTTTTCTTCTTAGCAACATTACCATTATAATTAACTAGGTTATGTTTACTTTTACACACACAATTATATATAATTAGGTTTTAGTTATTGGTGGTGTTACTGGGAAGAGTGTCTTAAATAATCCATATGTACTTAATTAATATAACTCTGTAGTTCTAGTGTGCTTACATTTTAATTATACTCTACCATAAGTGTAATGTTGTGACATGTTTCATAGTTTTTATTTAGCTAATAAATTAAGACAAAAATCACACATGACTCAAACAGCACAATAACAAGCAGCAGCAAAAACAACAACAACAATAACAGTAATAATACTATTTATTGTTATTATTATCATTATTATTATTATTTGTAGTTGTTGCTGCTGCTGTTGGTGTTGGGGTTGCAGATGTTATAATGTGTATGTAATAATATTATTATTTACAGGAATATAGTTATTATTCATAACAATACATATTTTAATAACATTTTAACAATATATTTTATTTTAATAATAAATTGAGATTATAACCATACATGACTCCAACAGTGCAACAGCAGAAACAAAAACAACTATGCAATAATAATAATAATAATAATAATAATAATAATAATAATAATAATAATTATTATTATTATTATTATTACTGGATATTTCTTCATTATTGTATAATTGTTGTTTTGGTTGATGTGTGAGTGTGAAATAATAATACTATTTATAGATATTTTGTTACTATTCATGTTACATATTTTTAATACCATTTTAAGAATATGCTATTTTTATATAATAAAATATTTAATAATATATAATATTTAATATAATACTAATACTAATGGTACTAATACTAATACTAATACTAATACTAATAATAATGAGCATTCAAAACCTGTTTCCCATGTCATATACTATAGTGCATATTATTGCAACATCAAGATTTATATTTATAAATGAATTTATATTTCAGACTCTTTTCTTTAATTATTCAGAGTGTCACAGTAGAAGCCCCCTGCCCTTCTGCTGTGTCTTCCCCGTGTTCGGTGGTCTTTAATCTTAATTATAAAGCTATCATTACCACATGAACCCGAGGCTGCGGCCGTCCACGCTCAGAATCAATCACGCGATGGGTCGGTTCTGCTGCAGAGCTCCTCTCCCCTCGTTCCCCACTAGAGCTTTTTCATTTATTCTCTTTTCAATTTTCATAATTGCTGTTGTCCTCACACTCGCTAAGAGCACAGCCCGTTGCCATCCCTGCTGAAGTTCAGCATTTTGGATATTGAATATTGGTTTCACATACTTCATTGCATCGATCAGATTGGATTTTGAGAGGATAAAAGGATGCGTCCCCTCTGATTTAGGAAGATAAAGTGCTTTTCTTGCAAATACGCCTTGACCAATGAGTCTCTCATTTTGCTGTGTCGGTTGATGCATGATTTATGGGAGTTTGGGTTTGTTGCGGGACTGATGTTCACTAGAACGGTACATTTTGATAAAGGAGTTTGTGTCTCGTTACAAATTTTAAAAAGAAAAAGATTTGCGCCGGGCCAGAAATCAACAGAGAGCTATTTATCCAGTTATTATGCTGTTTTATCACTCTGCTTATTTCTTATGTGTACTAGTCATTCTCCGACAGGCTGTTGGCAACCGCTGATGAAATATCCCAACATGTAGAGTAGAGATCCTAACAGGACTTTCACACTCTATTAGATGTGAGAAGGCGTTAGATGAAAAACAGGACAAAAGCTCGCCAAATGCTCATCGTGCAGCTGAATTCTCAATAATCCAAGATGCTCGAGCAGAGCTCTCCAGGTCTGTGATTGGGATATGCGAGGACTAATTTCTCGAAAGCCTGCTTGCTAACCAAGGCGGTGAAATTTAGGAGCAGTGAAGATGTCAGGACTGCATTAGACCGCCTGATCAAAGGCCTCCAGCAGGCCTCCGTCTGCAGGTCCTTTCATGAATCCGGTCACTCTGCCAACAGACTTGTTTTAGCGTTAAGGCAGCTTTATGTTTGAATTTTATGTGCCAATTAATTAGGTGCTTTCTAATATATGTCGGGAGAACTGTAAACTATTTAGAGAGGGGTAAGGAGAGAGCGATCTGTGCTAAAGTTCTTTTGATTTATAACGGTCAGTGTTCACGTTCAGTAAGCAGAAGAGACAGCTGAGAGTGCACGGCCACCACTCCGGCCTGCTCTGATCCAGGAAGAAGGATTTAAATGTCTTCCCTTGAAGTCTAAATATTTAATTTCTTAATAGAGGACATTGCAGCCAACATTAATTTTGAAGGAACAGTGAGGACATTAATGAGGCTAACACAGAGTGGCATGTCTTGTGACATTCATTTGATAAAAAGGTGAGGCTCTTTTTTCTTCATCTTCCTGCACTTTCACCCCTTTTAGAAAGTAGGCGGTAAAAGGCATCCCCGTCATTGATCTGTCTTCCCTACCACCCCAATTATTAAATTAAATGCAGAAATTCACACTGCTTGTAATTACTTTCACTCTACAGTATCATTCTGTTACATATGCCACATACAAATATGCATCTTAACAGTAAATATCTTTTGTTTCTAATAGTCTAAAGAGTAAATTATAATGTGGCCTGAAAAAAAGAAGAAAAAAGAAAAGAAAACTGGCTTGATTATTATGGGTGACACTGAACGCTCAAACCCACTGCTTGCTAGATTGACACTCACGTTTGTGACAACTATATACGATTCTAGCAGAAATAACCAGGAAAACATCACCTCAGATGGTGTGAGTGGGATTTGATTCCTAATATGGCACAACACCTTCACCTCAATCAGTTTCTCATACCCACTGTCACAGAATAGTGCTAGTCAGAGAAATAGTCAGAGAAATGATGTTGTTTAATAAGATCTAGAAAGATAAAATAGAAAAAATGTGCCACCATACCCAGTGGGATTTGTTTATAAGACAGACATCAAATATAATGAGTTTAAGAACAGTTTTCTTTAAAAGCCTCTTTTTGCCTCAGACCAACAAATTAAAGATAATTGTGGATAAAGTTACTGTAAAATAAGAAATAAAGACACAATGTAAGAAATTAAGTTGGACTGTGAGATATATATATAACGTTACAGTTCTGTCATGACAACTATCTGAGGGATTGGCATGGTAATGTACATGACAATGTTAATGTATTTGGTCTTGGCGGAATAGATCTGCTACAGTGCTGCTGCTGCTGCTGCTGTGGCACAGCAAGTACCGAGACTTGCTACTGCCAATACTTCCACAACATGTTGCTGTGAGCATGTAAGATATTGGTGCTGCAAATATAACATACATGAAATAACCCCATAGCATACATGAATCACCTCGTAGCAGATCTATACAGGTGGAGCTGGGGAAGGTGGAGGGTTTCTGAAGCAAGCTGTGACTTCTACGGCAAGCTCTAGTCACATATCTGAATGCTGAGCAGCGAACTCATTGGCTACTAATACAGGAGAGAACCAATCTGCTGTGCCATGTGAGAATGATGTCCTTACATCAGAGTTAGACTTATCAGACTGCACCATCATGCCAGAACTCTGTATTTACGGGAAATAAAGTCGCATTGTGAGATATAAATTTAAACTGTGAGATTAAGGTACAACAGGGAGACATAGAGTCACAATTACAAGAAATAACAACATTTTGTCACATTGTGAGATATCGTCACAATTAAAAGAAAGTTGCAATTGTGAAATATAAAGTCACAGGTTTTCATAGATTTGGGAGCTCATGAAGGACAGAAACACAGACTTGACCAAATCATTTATACTAAAAACACATATTTGACCTACTCCAATATAGGTCCTCTGTACGTGACTTCTGAATTAATGTGCACAACCGCAAACTATGATTCAACACCTGAATGTCTATTCTCACCTTTTATCTACAGCACATATTTCCTTTTGAAGTCTTTGCCTAAGAAGATAAATGAATCTGAGTAGATCTATAATGCTTATCCCTGTCTGCATGGTTTATTCCTTTAAAATATTAATCCCACATGAAGGAAGCTGTCATTTTTATAAAAGATGGCAGGATAGCAATGAAATCTTCCATTACCATTTTTTTTGAAGGTAAAGAATATCTTAAACCTCAAATGCAACGTAACGTCTTAAGACTGAAGAGAGTACAGTCTCTCGAGAGGGAATCAGAGGTGTCGACTAAGCTGGAAACTCTGTCAAGTACATGGGTCAATTGTTAAGCACACAAAACCCCAGGACAAGCAGGCCTTCCCTTTGTCCCGGTAGGGTAGAAATTCAAAGCCAGGCATTAGCATGCTGGAAAGAGAGCTATAATACTCTTTAAAATATGTAAAGAAGCACATGATTACGTACATACTTAATGTGAGCTAATATCTATCCGTGAAAGCCAGAAGAGGCCTGGGATATTTATGCTGTTCAGAAGCTTTTTATTGAGTCCCTCCTCCATTTCCGACACACTTCAGTTAGAATAAAATGAGCCTCCTCTACTTATTCCAACACAACACCCACTTAGAATAAACAACATACATTCACCATCCAAACAAACACATACTTATAGAAAACAAACAAACATAAATACAAAAAAAAATTATTAATCATATATGTAATATGTATTCATATTAAAATACTATCCGAGATCAATCTCGTTCTTGTCCATGTATTAGGACAGACTTCCAAATAAATGCCTAGCATTTTTAGTCATCACTCACAATGGTATCAAATATAAAATACTTATGAAATAATTGATTAAATGAATGGAAAATTGGTGCAGCATTAGCTAAAGTGGTTAATTTAAATAATATTGTACTGAAATGTTATGTAAAGATAAAAATATGACTTATTTTGCTAAATAATTTTGTGCCTCTCTTTGCATGATTTACATGATTTATTCCAAATAAATTCCTTTTATCGTTCCTTTTAACACAAATTATGTAAGTCTATGTATAATCATTATAAACAAAATATATTTTTGAGTCATACATTTTAGGATTTGGAAATTTTTGTATTTGGAAATAGCATTTTGGAGACATTTTGCAGTGAGTTGTCCATTTTAAATAATATATTGATGTATGAAGCACTGCTCACACAGACGTCACTTTTAAACCAAGCAGCTTACTGTTTGGTCAGCACAGCAAATTTGTATAACCAACTATAACCCGATGCAAAATTGGCATAGGCAAATCATTCGCCATCACACAGAATTTCCATTCCAGTGGATACCAGTTGAAATTACTGGATTTTGCCTATGTATATTTGCATAACAATAAATCTGACCACACCTTAAAGGGATAGCAATTGTTGAATAAATTTGTTGTTTTTGTTTTCTTTGCGCATAAAAAGTATTCTTGTAGCTTCATAAAATTATTGTTGAACTACTGATGTCACATGGACTATTTTAATGATGTCCTTACTACCTTTCTGGGCCTTGAACGTGCCAGTTGCGTTGCTGCCCATGCAGGGTCAGAAAGCTTTCGGATTTCATAAAAATATTTTAATTTTTGTTCTAAAGATTAACAAAGGTCTGGGGTTGGAATGGCATGAGAGTGAGTAATTAATAAAAGAATTTTCATTTTTGGGTGAACTATCCCTTTAAGGTTGGATTTTAGGCCAGTTGCACCCTATTGCGATGGCATTGTGTGCTATGTGGTTAAATTCTAGGGAAACTGCACCAGTTCACAGCTAATGATGTCTCTTTGGTGAGTTCTGAAACATCTAGAGCAGTGGTTCTCAACCACGCTCTTGAAGCAGCTCCCTAATTACCTCCTTAATTAACATTTTTAAATAAAATTTAATCTGAATGTGAAATAGCTATAGGAGCATTGAAAAACTCAAGACAGCGATGAAGGTGGTCATCATTTTATCATGTTCTGCACTGACTGAAGATCCTCTTACCTTTTTATCAGCTCTTATGGCTGAAATAGGAACTTCAAAGGATAGATACATAATGAATCTTTATATATCTGATAAAAGGTACCAGCCGATTTGCTTATCACCATTTGCCTTCTTTTAGGTTTTTATGGACATCTTTGTTGACTTGGGAAACAATGTTTAATACATACATCACTATAAAAAGGACTAGGGCTAATGCTAGCTGACCTCTTCAGGGGGGTTGTCTTGTTTTGTTGCCTTTCTTGGTCCATTTTGGCTGTGCAAGAAATGAGGAGGGTCTTTATATACACAAGAGGAAAAAGAGGCTAAAAACTTTCAGAGAGGTATAAACATGCTGAATCTCATTTCGTGTGTTCCCAGAGAACACAGCTTTCCGAAATCTTTTCCTCATTCAATTTTCCTCCATAACAGGCATTGCAAAACCAGTGCTGGTATGTAACTGCTAATTTATCCTTTTAGTGTATGATATCCTGTCATCTCCTCATTTGTCTATGAGTGTTTCTAATCTGAGATAATCCTGGTCAAATCCTTTGATTGTGAGTTTGGATGTGATCCATCTCTAAAGAAGCGATTTAATGGGCTTCATGGCACTTGCCGTTAAGTCATTTATCTAGCGCAATGACTAGAGATGCTTGTTTTAATAAGAGTGCACTTCATGAAAACCAAGGAGACTCGCCATTTAATTATCCAAAGGGAAGGCCATTCTCAACCCTCGATCAAGCAAATTGCTGCGGCTAGGAAGAATTTTCCTCAAACTCACTCTTCCCTCACCTTCTTTTGGAAGAGTTGGTGTGCCATCTCTTCTTGGATGAAGTCCACCCCCTACAGCTTCGGTGCCTCACACTTTTTTTTGCATTTTGAAAGCTTCACAACAGACTGGATTATTAAATTACCCCCCCCCCCCCCCCCCCCCCCCCCCCCCCCCCCCCCCCCCCCCCCCCCCCCCCCCCCCCCCCCCCCCCCCCCCCCCACCCCCCCCCCCCCCCCCCCCCCCCCCCCCCCCCCCCCCCCCCTTACATCACTGGAGAATGATTATGTAAGCGAAAGCAGTTTAGGCGTTGGCAGTGCCTTTGTGTTGCAAGCCTGCAGACATTCCACAGATGGGTAAAGAAAACTAATAGGCACAGAAAACATTGCCTCCATGTTCTATCTCGGTCTGTTGTTTGATCGATTCTGAAGTTATTTCTCCAAGGGAACAAATAATCAATCAGTATGTTTAAACATAAAAATGACAAATTATCGTATGACAGAATAATCCGCTCTTACACTTGCAGGAAAAATGCTTACACAGATTTGACTTGAAATGTTTTGGACATCATAACTGCCATTGCTTTGTACTCAAATTCCCTTAAAATAAACAGAAAAGGGTTTTATTGGCTAAACCAATGCATTAGCTAATGTAGTTCATGGTAATGTAGTTATTTCTGTCTTTATAGCACATTTTTAACTAAGGTTTAAGCACTACTCTGACCCCTGTTATTTGAAGCAGATTAGGACAGGGAAAATTGTCTGACTTGGACAGCTTTGCCCCACAATTTCTGGGTTTGGTTATATGGCTGTTATGTTGATTAAAACAGCTCTTTATTTTGCAATTATAGTTTTCATTATGGCTAGTTGCATTTGCAGTTGCATATTATGTTAAAATGTAGAGAACAGAATGTTGTGGAGCTAAAAATTTTATATTTTAATACATGATCACAGACCACAGACTTACTGCACTTTCTGTGAATACACTGAGATGATATCCTGCAGGCATCAGACGTCATTATTGTATTATTACAGTTAAAGCAGGTATGCAGCAAACAAATCCCCAAATAAATACCACATAATTTACTATTCATTTACTGAAGCCATCACAAGTGATGAATGTTTTTTTTTTCCTGAATGCCAATGAATTACTATACATATACAAGGCATGAAAAGATAAAAATATGTGTTGCTTGAAGATAAATTATTAAATCATTTTTCTCTGGTTTTCATCAGTGTTTTTTGTCAGATCATTTACAATGCATTTCCAGTGTTAAATTAAAACATATAGCATGTTTTTAATATATCAAACATATACCGGTTTGCTCTTTATACTGTATATTAAACTCAGAGTCCATGTGAACGGCTGTTTCGGATGTCCACACTAGAGCTCACACCCTGCACCTGGTCCACCTAAATCAAATTTCAGCTCATGTTTTGGGAGATGTAATCTGTCACATAACCTTGAATTGGAGGAGAGGCACCATCAGTCAAAACCTAATGTTTATCAAGAGGCTCTTCAGTAAGTTGGCTCAACATTAAACTATTTTGGTCTAATGATGTGCTGTGGTTTTTATTCATTATTTGTAAATATTGCATTATGTATTTATTTGATTCACTCTTATTGTACTCTTTGGCTAACAAGTAAAAATATCCATTTATTTATTTTAATGCCCCAGTCTGAGATATCAGTTCATGATTTATTCATTTTAGGGATTTTAAAGTATACCTGTAATATAAATAAAATAATATAAAGATGTTCTCCAGGTACTCATTAGGCTTTGCATCACATTTAACATATAATAACACAACTAGGTCTGCTACACAGGTCATTCAAAAAACTTAAAAAGGTTCATTTACCAGAAAACCCACATGGGGTTGTCATAAACAGAAGTGGTGCAAGTATAAAAAACATACCATTAGCATAATTTCAGCCAAACCACAACAAGCCACTTTTTACCTGAAAATTAGCAGGATAAGGGGAAGTCAGAGAACGCCTAAAAACCAATGTATGCCAGTGGAATTTAAAAAACAAACAGAGAGAAAACATCAAACTGTTTCCTTCCTGTAAAAGTAGGCGGGATCATTTAAAGACTGGAGAGCAGTGCTGGATTGGGCTCCTGTTTGTGCTACTTCCTGAATAAACAAAAACAGAGGAGAACAGCTGGGCAGGTTTTGGCCCAGAGCTGAACTGCAGAAGACGCTGTTAAAAGACACCTTAGTGGGATTCCACCTTCTCCCACTGTGTGTGTGTCCGGGACAGAGCCCGTCCTGGATGTAATCTGCCATTGGAGGGAGCAGGGGGGCATTACAGTAAAAGAGAGAAAGTGAAAACTCTTAGGAAATTGTTAAATCGGTATACTTGGGAGGAGTCACAAGGACACAAACGACTTCACTGAGGAGGATGATGGAGAAATGGTATATTGAGATTTCTCTCAAATAACACGTATAACAATACTGTCAGGTTAATATTCACACGGTATGTAGAGTCTTTCATGGTTCTCTTGTTTTTACTTTTTCGCCATCTGTGTCTAAAGTTTGTACTGTCTATTCTGGGAAAAAACTAAGATCTTGATATGAGTTTAAGTGAGTATTGTTTTGAAACTGACTTGGCAGAACATCCGGTAACTCAGTCACCTTACAGTAAAACAGCACCATTGGAATGCTCTGTACAAATATATGTGCAAAAGTCAAAACACACGATGGTTTTTGCAAGCAAATGCAATACTTGTGCTTTGTGATCGCCTAGACTGCCTTTCATTTCCTAGGTGTGGGAGAGACCAACATTTCAGTGTTTTTGTCATTAACTTGAAACTTAATATACAGTATATGTACATTTAAAATAATACATTGTGAAATAACATGAAATAACATGAAATAAAACTACTGGTTGAAGACTTTAACTGAATTACATATTCATACATCTATAATAAATGCTACAATAACACTGGCACCACTCACCCAGTACAACCATAAATAAAGAATAATAATAATAATAAAATATCCCTTCATAAGATTTTCCATATAAACACAACTTCTTCATTAGGGTTATCAAAATTAAATTATTTTTCATTTTCCACCTGTCAAGTGACAGCTATGCTCTCAGTAGCAAACTGTCTAAGTTATATTTTGTGTTTAATAATTTTTTAACGTTGGTAATATGTACAAAACAGCATAAAAAAAATATTTACAAATCACTAGCTGTAGCAGAAAGGTAGGTCTGGGCACCAAGCAGAAAGCTTCACATAACCACAAAACCAAATTATTATTGTGTAATAGGTCCTCCCATGCTCAAAAATCACAGTTTGGGGTGTGAAATATGATGAAATTTCGAACATCCTGAATATCTTAATGTTTCATGCTTAGACTGATGCGCTAAGCTTTCTAAGCTGCTAATCCATAGCAGTGAAACACCATCTCAATTGCAAATCAAATCAATTTCTAATTATTAGCGCGCAAAACAATAATGAAAGGCTTAATTAGAGAAACATCAAAAGACGCTGAGACCTTCCCTCGGCAAGGGGAAATTTAAAAAGCATCCATTTAAAAATATTTACAGTTGATTTTTTTTTTTTATTTAAGAGCGTTTTTTTTCCCATTTTAAGTTTCTTTTAAATCGCGGAATTTGAAATCTTTTGGAGTAAAACAGGTCCTACCCCAGGGTTTTAACTTGAAAAGTATTGAAATTTGTTTTAAAATTTCCAAACAGAGCCCCCGCCCATTGGGACAGCATTCCTTTAAAAATTTTTTTTTTCTTTCCCTGGATAAAAAATTTTTTTTGTTTACGAAAAATTTTCTTGTGCTTGACTTTGAGCTTCCGAACTAATGTTCTGGGGGTACACTCAATGTGGTCCACCCTTTTTTGGTTACATGTGCTTCCGTGTAGGTTTTTCCCTCTTGAAAAGGGAAGGAAATTACATTCTTTTTCAATTTTGTAACATTTTGAACTCCTTGTTCTTGATCCATGACTTGGTTTAATTTTCCCAAAATTTAAAAAAAATTTAAAAGGTGCTAAATCTGGTTGCCTAGAGTCTTCAGAGGGGGAAAAAAAAATTTTGTACTTAAAAAAGCTCAAATATTTTCCGCAGAGTGACCCCTAAAGTCATTTTTTGAACAAAATGCGTTGGGCCAAAGTCATTTTCTGAGTCACCCCTGTGAGACCAAAAGTAGGCCTTTTAAAGGGACATTTCATTTTTAAATGTATAAAGGGATTTTTTAGGGCGGATTTTTTTCACACATGAGGGAATTTTTTCAGAGATGCCCCTTTTTGAACAAGATGAATGGGGCCTATGGGGGGGCCCGGGGCCCATTTTTGGGAGGTTTTGCTGCCTGGGTTTTTTCTTTTTTTGCTTTTTTGCCCTCCTGTTCTCGCCAGAGGCTTACACAAGCCATTCCCACCCCCGGGCGCCTAATTTTCCTTTCTTCTTTCTCTAATGGGGCCAAAACATCACTTATAATTGAATGCAAGTTTCCCTGCGAGGCCATTTTGGGGGTTTTTTAATGGCGAATAGGCACATCCGAGACCGTTTTTGCAAGTCCAATTTAAGTGCTTCCTTTCGATTTGTCCTAATCGATAACGCAAACGATTGCAGATTGTTGGGCTACTGGTGTTTAGTCGTTCATACAAACTTAAAAAGAATTAAAATATACCATCCATGAATATAATGACATTTAGAATGTTGAATGTTAAAAGAATTGAACTTCTAGTCAAATCAATGCAGGAATATAATATAAAATGACTTTGGTTGTAACTTTTTAAAACATTTAAAACTTTCAAATCAATATGCCAGTTATGTTTTCAAATGAACTGCAATTAAATGCAATGTCAAAAAATGATAAATGATAAAAAGTAGCCAATTGATGATAATTCCAAGATGTTTCAAGCTAAAGAGAGTTCATTTGATGAATTGCGGTTTAACATTTGTTAAACAATGATGATAAATTTGTTTAGCATTTTATATTATTAGTGTTAAAAGTAGTTGATCAAAATATATACATACTGTTAATCACAGAAAATAGCTGACAGTTAAACTGACAGCTTCTTAAATTTTTTATTTGTTTATTTTCTTTTTTAATTGTTCAGTGGCTAAAAACCTCACTGTCAAAACAACACCCACCCGCAAGTGGAAAATATGTTTATGCGTAAACTTGAGGAGGAGTGGCATCTTTGACAGTTTGCTTGGTAGTCCAAAACCTTTTCCCAACCCAAAAGAAGCTCTAGCTTTTCTACTTAAACTTACCCCGTTTTGGGTTTTTTTCCCCCCTTTTTCCCTTGTAAAAAAACTTTTCACTGGCCTAAAAGAAAAAACCAAAAAGCTTGAAAGAAATTGCTAATTTTTTAAATCTCTTTGCAGTCATGAAAAATTTTACACTCTGGGTACAACCAAACGGGGGGTTCTTTCATGGGCCATAAAGTATGAAAAGGCCCCAAAGGGTTTAACCCGGTAGCAAAATCCTTTTTCCTTTTCCCCTTTTTGCTTGTGTAAAACAAACGAGTAACCAAACACTGCATCCATCGGGAATTTTTTTTTCCCTGTCCCCCGGTGTTTGGAGACTGACTTTAAAAAAAACCAGGGGGGTTAAAGTTCCCCTTGCTTTTAAACCCTTTTATTATGAGGCTCACTACAAAAAACTGAGACAGTTTACAGTTAATTATAGGAAACCCCTGGATCGGGTGGGAACATGTTTGTCACTTTGCCATTGGGCTCTTTACCCTTTTTTTTTCTCAATGCTGTTTTCCAAATTTTTTCTGGAGCGGGTTTGATGATTTTATTTTTTCAAAAGTGTTAGAAGGGCCCCGGGGCCCTTCCATAAGGGGGGTATAAAGAATGCATCCCCTGTGGGGGAGGAGGAAGACAGACCAAAAGAAAAAGAGAGAGGGAAATACTGCCCTTTTTTGGGGAGAGGAAAAATAATTGGGGAAGGGGACCCTGATATGTTCCTTAGGGAATTTCCCACAGTCCTTCTCTCATTTTAAAAACCCGCACTGTTTTACCCCTCTTCACTTCATTCTGTGCTGTATCGCAGTTTTTCTGGACTGGGAGCATTGGCTTGAAACTTCACATAGCCTATAGAAAAAAATTTTTTTTTTAAATTTTTTTCAAAATACATAAATGTTCTATTCCATTTTTTGGCAGCTGAAAAAGGGGATGGAAAGCGAACAAACGAACTCCCTCACATTTGAAAATTTTATTTATTTTTTATCAGAATTCAATACGAGGCCTTTAAAATCAATTGTAATTTTCCTAATCCGTATCTAAACCCTCGCGGGAATTTTTTGAAAGAAGAGGGGGTGGGGAGAAGAATGGTTCAATTCCCAAAAAGAGGGAGGGGACAAAATGAGGGCAGATTTGGGGAAGGGAAAAAGAAGAGGTTGGGGATGGGTTGGGAAAAGCAACCGACGGGAAAGATTTGGGGGGTTTCACACTCTGCTGTGTTTGGAAAACCGGGGGGGACATTTTAAAAAACCCCCTGTAAAGTACCAACTTCTACGGCTTGGGCCCTTTTTGTACTTTTTTTCTCTTTTCAGAACTCTTGGATGGGGGTTATTTTTTTTTTCAACGATTTGACAAAATTTTTTCCCAAAATCTGGGCACTGTTCACAAAACATTTTAAAAACAGTGACCTGAACACTTTTTTAATTGTTCCCAAACAATTGGACTTTTCCAATTTATTTCATACAAATTTAAATCAGCAATAATTTTCTCAAAAAAATGGCACAAAAACCCCAAATGTAAAAAAAAAAAAAAAACTTTAAAAGTTTTTTAAATATTTAATACAACCAACCCCTTTCTTTAAAAAAACTGAAAAAAGGGTTTTTCAAAAAAATTACAGTCATTTAGTACCTTTTTTTTAAACCAAAAAAAAACAAAAATCGTTAAAGGGGCATTCTTCAAATGAAAATGGTATATTTTCGATTGGGGCCCCAAAAAGATAAATTTGTGGTAATCATACACTACCCCAGGAATGCAATTAAACTTTTAACACCCTTTATACAATTGCCCTTTTGAGTAAAAAAAGGGAAAGTATACAGGAAAAAACGCGATTGGGAAAATAATAATAATAAAAAATACACAAAAAAAAAGGGGTTTTGGGGAGTGGTGTGAGTCCCATGGTTTGGGGGAAAAACTTTTGAAGGTTTGGGAAAGGGAGAGATGAAAAGGAAACCGGTAAAAAGATTGGGAGAAAGGGGGATGTTTAGAAAAGGGAAGGAGAAGGGAAAAAAGGGGAAAAACTTCTAAGAGGTGGTTTTTTTTAATTGGTTTTAGTACAGATTTTTAGGGGCCTTTTTGGGACAACTTCTGTTTTTTGATGTAAATGTCCAAACATTTTTCCCCCCAATTTAAATTTTGGTTTTTTTAGGTGGACAATCAAGATTATTTTGAATTTGGGAAAAGGAGCATTGGGTTTCTTGCCACCAGCCAAGAAGGAAGGGGGCCTTTGGAGAAATTTTAAAACAAAGGGGCTTGTCCCAACCCTGTATTAAAAATTCTAAAAATTTTTTTCCTTTTGGGTTCAAACGAAGCAAATATGTGTCTAGATTAAAAAGCAAAAGAAATTCTCTTCCAGGCAAATTTTAACACAAGATTTAATTTAAACAATGTTATTTTAATAGATTGGGATTGTTGTGCTTAAAGAATATATATATTTTATGTGACCCTGGACCCCAAAAACCCGTCATAAGTCCCACAATATATTTGTAATAAAAGCCAAAAATACATTGGGATGGGCCAAACGATCAAATTTTTCCCTTTTTTGGCCCAAAAAAATTGGGGTGTTAAGTTAAGATCCCTATTCCCAAAGATATTTTTTTAAATTTCGAAACCCTAATTTTATAAAAAATAAAATTTTTTTTTAGGAAAATTTCATTGCTAAAAAACTTCATTTTGGGCACATTTGGGTTATTATGGAATAAACACTTTTAAATTGAATGTATATATTTTTTTTATTTAACCCTTTTTTTAAAACATTTTTGGGTTTTCGTTTTTTTTTTAAAAAAAAATTTTATATTTTAAAAACAATTAATTTTTTTACATTGATAGGGAATGATTTGAGGGCTTTTTTTTGCCCGCCCCAAAAGTCTTCAACTAAAACTGGTCCTGAAAATTTTGCAGGATGATTTTTAAATGTTTTTTACAGCGGGGTGCAATTTCCCCCAAAAACCAACTATGGGCGCAAAATTTGTTGAAAATCTTTTTGGGAAAGATGAAATTGGAAACCCCACCCCCGGTTTTTTTCTTTTTTCGTTTTTTATAAAATTTTAAAATTTATGGGGTTTATGGAAGTAGATTTTGGGGGAAAAACCCCATTTTGTGTATCAAATCTGAAACCACTGTACAGGGCCCTTTTAAAAAATTAGCATTTTTGAAAAAATTTCCCTTTTTTTCCCTCCCCCAAACCATCATTGCACCCTAAAACGAGAGGGTAAACGCAGAAGAAATTTTTTCGAAAGAATAGGGGGGTTTCCCCCCAAATGCTGGATCAAAGGGCCCTTTAGTGGGAATCTTTTGGGAAAGGGAAAAAATGTGGGGAAAAAATTCTGCCCCAAAGAAAAGGGACCGGGCCCTGAGGAAAATTGTAGAGAAGGAAACCCATTTCCCGACCTTTGGGGGGCCCCCGGGAAACGTGGACCCGATTGGGTAGAAAAATCCAACCACCGTGGGACAAAACGGGGGCTTTTTAACCAAAAAAACAGCGGGAGAACGCCTGACCCGGGCCCCAAAAGAAAGCCGCCCGGACTGTTGCTCAGGTCCCAAAAGTTTCTTTTTTTTGGATGAAAACAAATTTTTTCATGTCCCTTCGGAAAACAATTTCCAAGTCTGGGGGAAGACTGGGGAGAAGGGAAAACCCCCAAAAGCCGAAGGCCCCGGGGAAAACCCACAGTCATGATGGTCTGGGGTGCCATGTCAGCGGGTGGTGGGTTGGGCCCCTGTGTTTTTAAAACAAGGGGGGGTCAATGCCTCTAGCTATCCAAAATTTTTGGGGCCCTTTATGCTTTCCCTCTGGGTGAAAACTTTTTGGAATTAAGATTTCGTTTTTTAAACACGACCTGGGAAACCCGCTCCCATGCCCCAAAAACCCTGGGAAAGGGTTTAAATGACCATGGGATTACTGGGGCTCATTGGCCGCCAACTCTCCTTCCTGAAACCCCATAAGAATTTTGTTTGGGGTATTGTGAATAAAGTTGAGAGGAAAACCAAAACCCCAAAACTCTGGATGACTTAAGCCGCTATCGAAGCATCCTGGGGCCCCAAACACCCAGCATTTACAGGGTGAAATTTCCTCCATGCCCCAAAAACCCCCATTGAAGGGAGTCATTTCTGAAAGGGTTCCCGACCAAGTTTTAGTGCAAAAACGAACCTAATTTTTGAAGGTTTTTTTTTTTTGTATTAAAAAAAACTTTTTTTTTTATTTTTGGGCGGATGAAAAATGCAAATTTTTTGGGAAAAATTTTTGGGGTTTTTTAGCTTAGCCAAATCATCAGTATTAAAACAATAAAGACCCCGAATATTTTTAGTTGGGGTGCAATGAATCTAAAAAATAAAGAAAGTTTAATTTTTTTATTACATTATGGCAAATAAAAACTTTTTTCAAAAAATGCAATTTTTTAGAAGGGCCTGTAATACCGATTTTAAAAAATTTTAAAAAAAAAAAAAAAATACAAAATCTATTCATTAAATTGTCGCAATTTCCTTTTAAAACCCCCGGGGCTACTTTTTCTTGTATTACAAAACCCCCCGTGCCCTATTTAAATTTTTTCCCTTTTTAATTATTTTTACAAACACGACATTCCCCCCCTTTTTTGGGGTTAATTTTTATAGGCTGTCCTTATTTACAAACCCCTTCGCTATTTTTTTTTGGGAAAATTAAAGTGGTTTATTTTATGGTAAAAAGTTTTTTGTATGCCGAAGTGTAAGACCCTTTTTTGTTTCGGTCCCGTATTATATGGCAAAATTGTGGTAGTCGGGGGAGAATTTTCCCCTAAAGGATTTTTGGGGTTTCTTAATTTTTACTTAAAAAAAAAAAAAAATTGGTTTTATTTTCATGTTTGGCTGTTAGCTGTTTACCCTAATTCCTTTGCAAGGGGGTTTTGGTAAAAAACACAGAGGAAAAAACAATGCAACCCCCCTCAAGACTGGGCACAAAAAGCTTAAAATCTCCCATCATTCTTTTTTAAAGGCTGGGTGTTGGGATCCATGTTTAAACCCCACAACCCCACACACACACCACATACTTTACCCCACAAACCACCAAAGCCCCCCATGCCTGTAAAGGAAAAACCGGGCAAAAACTTTTTTGGGAAAAGCTTAAATTTCACGTCTCGGGCCCGACCCACAAAGGGCCCCTTGCCTTATTTAAATCTGGTTTTGCCCCGGGTTTTACAGAAAAGGATGAAGGAAGCATTTTGAGGAAACCCAATTGTCTTATTCTGTAACATTAAAGAAGCACAGATGCCATTTTTTGGGCCCGGTCAGTAACCCAAAAACGCTTTCAAAAGGGACGAAAAGATCCCAATCAAAACCTGTAAATTTTAATTTAAAAGGAATTTTTGGGGGCCCAGCGAAGGGGGGACTGCAGGGCCGAGGGTTTCAGTGTTCATCTAGAACTGAGCGAAGGGGAAAACGCAGGGCCCCCGAGACAAAACGCTTTCTAGAGCTTGAACGGTCTCTGATGACATGTTTTTCTCCCCCCGAGGAAACGACCCCTGATTCGGTTTGTGCTTCAAAGCTCCTGGGTTTTAAAATGATAAAACGAAAATCATTGAAACTTTGGAAAAATACGACTGAATTTAAAAAACCCTTTTTTTTCTATTTACAGAGGCCCTTTAGGGTAGAGGGGAAAATGATGGTTAAACTTGCTTTCTGAAAACCCCCTTTTTTTTTTCCCTTAGATGTTTTTTTACCCAAATCGGGCCCGTGGGCAGTCATTTTGGGAACACTCCTGTGGCCCATTTTTTTTTGTTTTGTGGGGGTGTGTGTTGTTTCAAGGGGTTTGGGTTTGCTTATGAAAGGATAATGTTGGAAAAGTGAAAAGAAAAAAAGGGATATCTTAACAGGGAAACCCTTAAAAATAAACCCCCTAAAATTTTATTAATTAACTTTTATCATCTTTACATTTAAAAATTCAAAATTTCCCTTTTCATCCCCTTTACACCCCACCATTCAAAAAAAAAAAAAAAAAATAATAAAATTTTATATATAAATATATAATTTATCTGTGTATATTGGGATGTATATAATAAAATATATAATATATATTTAAAATATATATATATATATTATAAAATTATAATATATTATATATAATTTTTAAAACATAGATTTAAATAGTGCTTTCAAAAAAAAAGTACAATTTTTACAGTGGAAAAAAGAAAGGGAAAAAAAAAACAAAACCCCCTTTCCATAGCATTTAATTTCACCCTTTCCCCCCTAACCCCGTTAAATTGTTCAAAAGGCACAAAACAGACCCCCCCCCACGGGGGAAATTTAATTAACCCATTTAGATTTGTTCTCAATTTGGGTAGGGACCACCAAAGGGCCCCTATTTCCCCCCCAAATTTTCCAGTCATACCCGTTTTATAAAACAGCTCAAAAAAAAAAAACCCCCAATTTTACTCTGAGCCGCCTGTTCATTTTTGTCCTCCCCCGTAATTATAGATTAAAACCCTTGGGAAAAAATGTCAAATTTCAAGAAAACTTTGCTGGTAATTTTTGGGGGTTAAAGTGATAAAAGAAACAAAAAAGAAGAAATATAAACATATTTTTCCACCCAACCCCCATTCCCTGAGGGGCCCCTCTTTGGGCCCTTTTTTACCAAACCCCTTGGGCTCACTATGTTATGCTCTCCTCATTCTCTCCTACACACCCCCCAAAAACTCTGTTTTAAATCTGTGCCAAAAACAACCCCCTGGAAAAATTTTGAGCACTGCAGGGGGTTTTTCAAGGGGCCCTTTTTTTCCTGCGCCGCAGCAGAAATGACTCCCACTGCTCCGGGTGTGTGTTCACGGTGTGTGTGTGTTCACTGCTGTGTGTGGCACTTTGGATGGGTTAAATGCAGAGCACAAATTCTGAGTATTGGTCACCATACTTGGCTTTATGTCACTTTCAAAATTTCTAAGTCTGATTTAAGTTTAAAGCTGCTGTATATTGATGATAAAACACACACCTGTGACTACAGTCTAATAATTATTAAAACTCTTTATTAAAATCTAATTATTAAAAGTATCTTTATTGAATCTTTTAATGCCACTTAAGTCAAACGATTAATCGTGATTAATCACATCCAAAATAAAAGTTTGTGTTTACATAATATATGGGTGTGTAGTGTGTATATTTATTTTGTATATATTAAAAGACACACACATGCATGTATATATTTAAGATTTTTTTAATATAAAATATTTATATTTATAATATCAGTTATTTATTAATATAAACATACTGTATATACGCATGTAAATATATACATGTATGTGACTGAATTTATAAATACATAATAAATAAAAAAAGTAGGCTACACACACATCTATTATGTAAACACAAACTTTTATTTTGGATGCGATTAATCGCGATTAATCGTTGACAGCATTTCATTTTTTATGAAATTTTTTGGGGACTGCAAAATGTCCAATAATTGATTATGACAATCCTGTTCAATGAGTCTGACCTTAAATTTACTTACTCATCTCTTTTATCATTGAGTAATAATATGGTGAATTTAAAAAATGTTTATTTTGTTATATGTTCATCATGTTTTTGGGTAAGTTAGACTAAGCGAATCTGTCAGCGCTTGTGTGTCTCCACAATTAACATACGAGTGCCTTCATTAGCACTTCTGTGTCTGTATTCATTAGCGGTGTGTGCGTGGCCCCTCTCTGATGGGGGTAAGGAGAGGACCTGTGATTGCTAAGTGTGGAGTCTGATCAAGGCTGACAGTATTTAACATAATTAAGAAAAGCTTCAGTCACAGTGGCATTAAACCTTTACCTCACTGAGCGAGGGAGGATCTGATGAGAGAGGGAGAAAAGAGGAAGAGAGAGGGAGGGAAGGTCATTTCTCCAGTCAGGGGATGAAGAAGCGTGCGTGTTAGTCTTCTCATTACTGCCCAGTTGGTGTGGCAAACCTTCTGTGCCTCTCTCTCCCAGCTGCAATGTGAGCACATACCTACACACACACACATACACACACACACACACACACACACACACACTCCCACTCTCTCTCTCACACACACACACACACACACACACCTCGTGCCTGTCAAGGGTAGAGCAGTAACTTTGCAGCCATTAAGCTTCCACTTTCCTGCTGGGGAAACAACTCTATTGAAAAACCAGTTTAGAGATGTTTACAAGGGGTTCTATTATGCTGTTGTTTTTTTTTCCAACTTTGAACCTGGGTCCGTCTGTCCTGGTTGCTGTTTGACCTCCCCACCGCTCTACCCAGTTATAAAGCTGACAGTCCAGTTCCCCCGAGGAGCTATTTTATTTCCCGCAAAGCCCCCCTTTTCCAACCACTCCCCCGCCCGTGTTTGGCTCACACATCACTTCTTTCGGGTTTGTGCTATTCCCCGCTCTGCCCCATACTGGGCCGCCGACCTGGTGCGTCTAATCTTCGAGATCGACCACGGTGTTCTGCCTCGGTCGGCGCTCGCACTGGTGTCCCCACGCCGTGCGCTTCGCGTGGTTACCCTCCTCGGGTTTCCCTTGCTGCTACCATGCTTTGCTTTTGCTCGCAATCTTTCCCTGACGCTCCCCCCTCCGCGGCGTTCTGGTCCGGGCAGGCCTCTTCCCGCCCCGGTGCCGCGTGCTGCCTTTTCCATTCCACCACGCCCTGGCCCCTCGCTCCCCCCTCCCCAGCCCCCCCTGGCCCCGCCCCCCCTCCCCGCACCTCTCATCTTCCCGCCGGCGGGCCTCTTGTTCCCACGAAACTTCTGCCCACGTTTTAGGCCCGACGCGTGGGGAGGCGGTCTTTCCTACTGTCCCTCTGTGTAAAAAAAATTATGTGTTTTTCCAAAACAACCTAGTATGGCGAGCCTGTTCTAGTACACCCCCCTACAAACAAAATCACGACTTTGTAAAAGACAGCATTAATAGGACCCCTTTACATGTGCTTTAGAATGATCCCAAGTCCACTTCTTAGTTCCCAGATCTACACTATGCGCCATGGTGCACCTCACATTGGCCGCTCAGCTGCGCGGACGCGGATGAACTCATTCGTACATACACGCTTTCGACGCACAGCTCTCCCGTGGTCTGACGGGGAACCCTAGGTTACCTCACACATTACTACTCTCTGCAACCGTTCTTCCGACCAGCACTGGGTAGGCATAAGTCTATAGTCGTAGTCATCGTACTGTGCCTACTGTAGCTAAACTGGAGACGGAAGTATGGCAGAAAAATATGTACACCATCACCCGTGTTGAGACATTGTCAATCGATTACCCGGTAGCTGCAGGAAGAGTGCCTTGCTTTACTGGGTCTCATGCCATCCACATCCACTTTTCATCCAGGTCATCCAGGTTAATTTTTGCATATTTGTTTTTAAGTCTATTTCGGTCACGGAGAAGATAGTGGAGTGAGATAGATTCGCGACAGACGGACTTCTTTCCGCAATACTGGGTGGGTGTGGCAGTTTTAACTTACCCCTATAGTATGAAATGGGTCAGCCTTTAGACTACGAGAAAATAACGCCATTAGATTTTAAAGTAAGAGTCGAACTTGCTTTTTAAAGAGAGAAGGGAACTAATGATCGGTATAAACCAACGTATTGTTGAAATGGAGTGTTAAAACAAATCTGGTTCTAAAAGTCTAGCAAGGTGACAAGAAAAGCAGGCACTTTAGAGAAAGCATGGTGCCTAAAATGCTGTTGCTGGAGATCCTCCATGAATGGAAAGCAAGCCAGGATCCGCCCACATTTCAAGCTTCAGGAACCTAGTAGGAATACAGCTAATCGCGATTCATAGAATGAATCCGACTAAAGAATGCTTAATAGGGTCAGTTTAGGACAAACTGATTCATGATGAACTAATTAGGATCTTCCTACGCTACAAATGGGAGGAGGATGACCAGCATAGACATGAGGACAAAGTACCACCAACTCCAATTACTTGTAGTGTGAAAAGTATTTCAGATACCTGCGTGGATCATGTTACCTCCATTCAAGTGGAAAAGTTGTAAAGAGCAGGTGAGTTACGGTAAAGGTGCTGTATGTAGGATTTGACACCGAGTGTGTTGAAGCTATGTATGTGCAGTCCAAATTCACAAATATCAAATTTAAGATATTAGTATGGAGAAAGGAGCCCCGGTTATTTTTTGCATCCGCGGCCTCCTTCTCAGGATTGACGCCAGCACCCGCAGGTTGCCAGAGCGATTAAACGGACACAAATCAGTGAAGGCGGGGCGTGCCAGAGATTGCCGATAGGATTAGAATTAATACTTGGGAACTCACGTCGCGCTGCGGTGTTTTCGTCCAACGTGGCAACACCGGGGGTGCCCGAAATACATTTGGGTACGGATTGCGCATGTGGGGCGAGTTTCACAAACCAAGAAACAAAGATCGACCAAGTTCGGGCCAGATACAGACGGCACCATTTTCAAAGGAGGAATAACTTGGACTGTAGCATTGTTATTGTTAGTAGACTAACACACGCTAGGGTGGTAGAACAATCTAGCATGTTCGCTTAAATATACTACAAAATCATATTATGGTATGTTTTTAAAATCTTACCCATACCGCTAGCCGTGCGAAGCACTGAAGTACTTACTTTTTAAAAGCACTTAGTGTACCAAAAAGTAAATCGTCTCTGTCTGTCAGCCCGCCGTTTCATTGATAGTGTATGTAATACTGCGCAATACCTCTATGCCTCTGCTGAAGCAAATTATAATACTTACCACCTACTGAAATGAGACTGACTATCTTGTTGTATCTTTGGAGTGAAGAGTCTTTAATTTGAATGTTAAAAACTTTTAGGGAAATAGATTTACCAGTGAGTTGACAAAAAACTATTTGCTTTAACAACCTTACCCGCCCCCACAAGAAACAGCATGGTAGTGATCTGCATACAGTTCTCGGCCGTGTGTGCACACATCTATGTAGCCTTCATCCACAAGTGGTCAAACTGATCAGTTCACAAAATGCTGGGGGACCTCCATCAGGTAAATCCTAGAAGAGTGATTCCTAACAGGCTGTTTCAAAAAAAAAAAAAAAAAAAACAAATAAAAAAAAAAAACAAATAAAAAAAACAAAAAAACAGCGGAGAGAGCAGAGAGAGAGAGAGAGGAGAGAAGGAGAGAAAAACAATCACCACCTAACTTTCAAAGCGGCTACATAGATGACAACTTTCGACTTCAAGGCACCTTGATAGAAAATGTATAGTGGTGTAGATGTACAAATATTTGTATTTCAATGTGTAGCTGCAGTTAAAGAAGGAAAACAATAATATCATTTATTCAGGAAAAATCATAACCGGGACAAAGACACGTAAGTAAGATTACTGACCCACCAGAGAGAAAAGGTGGTACTTAGTGTGATAGTGTCCTCAAAAATGAACATGTGATGCTGTATTGGTTAAAAAAACCCCCAGGGCATCCAAGATGTAGGTGACTTTGTTGCTCTAGGAGTAACCCAAACTGAGGCTCTTTAAAACCTACAGCATGAAACTAACAAACTTAAAAAACAAAACACACAACAACACATACCCAATCAAAACCAAAGCCGATTGATGATGACCATTGCTGTGTAAAAAGACACAAAACGATGACGAAACTGAACAGGATTTGTTTTAGTTTTTTTTTTTTTTACCTACCTCGATGCACGGCACTACATCATGTCTGAACTGTACTGAGCGCGTCCTCAACATTAGCCGGTAGCATCTTCTTCTTGCTTACGTGGGATCGCAGACTTACTGTATAACGTGCATTACCGCCAGCTATCTCTCCAAAGGACCATTGACACTACAATTGAGATTGTAGATTAGAATGTCAATGGTCCGTTTTTGAGGAGAATGTGGTGGTAGGCATTATACGTCTGCGATCGTCGTAAAGCAACGAGAAAGAAGAAGCTGCGCGCTCCCTGCAGGCCACTGTGTACGAGGTATGCGCATCAGTACAGCCAGAAAACTAGGCACAATTGCATGCCGGGGCGGGCATCAGCGAGGGTAAAAACACAAATATACCGACCTGCATTCAGTGCGATCCGAGGTAAAAAAAACTCGATAAGACATGACGATTTGTTCAGACCACTGGGTTAAATTTTGGTTTTGGTTTGATGGAGGTTTGTCTTTATTTTTATGGTAGGCTTAGCCCATGATTCCCATTCAATCAATATCACCCCCCCTCACGAGGACGAGAGCCAGATAGGGGGCCACAGTTTGGAGCCGTTTAACAGCAGAAATCGTGTACGCTGGTTTCCTTAGGAAGGCCCTGGGTGGTAAGAGATAACCAGTCAAATTTTTAAAGTTTTTGGCGGAGGATGAAACTACCCTTAAGTACAATACTCAAGTTAAATGTACTTCATTACTGTCCACCTCTGGGGAGACAGTTAGGACCGTGCATGTCAGTTTGATCATGTAAGCTGTTGTGAAAATATATTTTTTCTTTAAAAAACTATTTTTTATAGATCGCATCGACTATTAGGAAAGGACGAAGGTGGCATTTTTTAAAAAAATGCCATGATTTCAGTGAGTTGTCGCTCAGAAATGCGCGTCATTTTGATAAGGAGATGTCTCAGAAAGTTGTTTTTTCAATTATTTTGCCATTATATACACAACATCCTTTCGTTTGTAGACTATGAAACAGAAATGATTCATTCACCTCCCGAGTCCATGTCTTTCGCTCATTTGTCATGTGAAAGCGGCATAGGTCATGTAACAACTAATTTTTCATCTAGAGTCCATTCTATGTCTTCTACTGGAATGGTAAAGTAATCACTTCTGTTTTTCATTATTAATCTTTGGTTGCATTATTTTGATTTCCTAATTTGGATGACATGACCTGCGTTTCCCTAAAAAAAAAAAAAAAAAATAGATTGCTGATCTCGCAACATTTCAAAAACTTTTCAATTGACTTTTAAGTGTACAGTGACTCACAGTCTACATTGAGATTGTCCACTATCAAATCACAGATAGATCTGACTTCTCAACTTTACAAATGTCCTTTTTAATTATCGTGTCTTCACCCAAGATTAAAGCTTTAGTAATCTGACTTCCCTTCTTCTAATAGATTTGGCTTGTAAAGGTGGATGATTAGAACCATATGTTCTCTTGTCCTGTATACAAGCCCTGTAAAGATAAGACTATCACTGATATTCTGATAAACAGACAGGATGACTTTCCCCTTCATGAATGACTCCGAATGCCATAGGATGTTTCGTTTCCCCATTTAAATCCTATTAGACAGATGGCTGGGGAATGCTGCATTTAAACAAATGAAATAATGGCTTCATAGTCGTTTTCATAACGAAACCTTCGCTTCTGTACTACCCTTGCATTAAGTTCACTCGATAGACTGACTGGGTCTCATAGACATCTTCTAATTGCATTTTCTTGGACGTTAACCTCCAGCATCTTGCAGAACTTTGATGTATAAGGCGGCGAATACTGGGCAGCCGAGCAGTCTGGGGATGGATGAAGAAGTGTCTGCTAGCGTGACAAACAGCAGACATCCAGACACACACTCCTCCACTGCAGATACTGGAGGAACTTTCTCTTCACCAACAGATACCCTGCAGACAAAGCAAAGAAGAAAAATTGATGACAACATTATGAGATACATATATTTTAGTAAAATTAAGCACGATGATATCTGTGCTGAGCCTTTAGATAATGGCTCATGGGAAGCCTGGGATAGATATTACTTTAGAAGTACCGAGACTTATCCTTCCTATGGTTTTATAATTAATTTATTAATAAATACTTTGCACAACAAATTAAGCTGAGATAATTATTTTCCCTGCAAGCACTTAGGTGTTAATGGTTGATTAAGTCTCATTACGGGTTAACTATTGCTTGACGTGATTGCTTGTCTTGCCTCCATTTGTTCCCTGTTTATGGAAGTTGTGAGTAATTTTCTGTTCAGATTGTACCTGCGGCAGCACTTTGAGAGAATGAGCGCATTAATGACTTGGCAAAAAACTAATTCTGTCAATCACTGTTAGGTGTAACAAATGTCAATGTGACAAGTAAATAAGCAGCTAGCGTTAGGTGAGGCATTAAAGACAAAACACTTGATTTCTCTCTTGTCATCATCAAATAATTATCCAGTGCATCCCTAATGTTATGGAAATTTGTTATTACCCCCAAACAAATTCAATAAGGGCATACACTTGATATCTAAATTGTTTCAAAGCACACCATTAAGCACTAGAGGTTCTCATGTCACACTTTGCAAGGTGGTGAGTCTGTGTGTTCCAATCTAGTGTCAAGGTGCACTTCGAGATTTTTATTTTTATTTTTAAATGTTGTGCTGGTCAATATTATTATTATTGTCATCTTGTACGTTTACGACACCTAGTGGTGTGGATGAAGTACCATGTAAAAGCAAATATCATGTGATGTTAAAGGGTTACTCCACCCAGAAGTGAGAATTACATCATCATTAGCTCACCATTATGTGGTTCTTTCTCCTGAGAAACATAAAATAATATATTTGATGAACATTGGAAACTAAACAACATTGGAACCCATTAACTTCATTGTATTGACAAAGACAAATTCTTAAGATTTCTTCCTTTATGATCCACACAAGAAAGTCATATTTCTGGAACAGTTTGGAATATTTTTGAGGATGAGTAAATGATGACATAATTTTCATTTTTGGGTGGATAGTCCCTTTAATATAATGTCTCCCATAAGATGACATGTCCTACACTGGGGAAAAGATTTTTTGATAAAAACAAATTTAAAATGGAAAAAATAGTTGATTTTAAGCAAGTAGATTTTGCCCCTAACAAGAAATATATTTTCCCCTTTGAATGTTTCTTTTCTACCAAAATTCTAAAAATCATCTCAAAAATTGAAAATTTTAATATTTTTTCAAAAAATTTTTAAGTAACCCCCTTTTTTCCCAAAGAAACATGAGGCTTTTTTGGGAAGACTTCGGTCAGGGCATTTTTGGTTTTTTAATTTCCAGTGTTTTAGTCAGGGGAAATTTAAACCCGTACGAAGAATGAATGAAAGATTAGATAGAAGATAGATAGATAGATAGTAGAAGATAGATAGATGGGCCCGTGGGAACAAAAATTAAAAACATTTTTTTTTCTTCGCATTTTAAAAAGGTGAAAATTTATTAAAATTAAAAAAATGGAAAAAAAATACGGGTTAAATTTGGGGTTTCCATATAATATTAGTTTCCCATGTAAGTAAAAGGGTTAAAAATAAGGAACTATTTTAAAAAAAAAAAAAAAAAAAAAATTTTTAAAATTCCTTGGGGGTAAATTTTTTTAAATTAGAGGGGGAAAAAAACTTTTTATTTTTAATCATTTAAAAGTTTCATGCAAACTATTTATTTGTCTTTTTGAAAGCCCAGAGCAAAAATATTTGGGTCTTTTTACTCTGTGTTTAAAAATCTTTACTTCTTTTTTGGGGAGAGGGTTTGAGTGCTTTTTTGCAGAGATGGCCCGGTGGGTGAAATCCCCTGAGAAACCCTTGCGGGGCGTAAGAACCTTGTATCACCCCGCGGGCTGATAAACCCGGGCAAAAAAAGGGCCCTTAGCATTTTAAGAAACCATAAAACTACAAAAAACCCTGGTTCGTCTCCTTATCAGAGTCTGTCATTTGGTGACATAATCTGGACAAAATCCTCTGACTTAGCCACTTACGCATGTGCCTTGCCTACTAGAGGTGTTTAAATCAATAAACAAAGTCCCTTGTTACTCTTCATCTCATAACCAGCCGGGCTGGTTCTCTCTTGCCACCCTAGTGCATGCCATGTAACCACCTATGCATCCAGAGTTTGTTCTGTTGGCATCCTCAACCAATTTTTCTTGTTAATTAAGACTTGCAGATGGCCTGGCTGGGTAAGTGGTTCTGTCTTTTGCAGGGGTGTTGCTGGACGTCTTTTTGTCTTTATAACCTGAACTATGCATGTGGCCACTCCCTCTGGCTTTAGTCGCTACACTTAAGTCCTGGAGGTGGAGGTGGTAGGGGCCCTCCACTAACCCCAGCCTCCCATGTGCAGACACAGTGTGAGTGGGCAAAGTGATAGAATACACGCGGCTCGTCGTACATCATCACTACACTCCAGATATCATAGGCCACTGGAAATGATTAATACATCTGATACTTCCTGTAATTTAGTTTCTTTTTAATTAAACCATGCTTTGGTGCAAGCACAATGGAGTCTACACAGAGAAAGAACCATTCTTAAGTTTATGCCCTCACCCATTCAAGGGAAGTTTTGCAGAACCTGATTTTTACCAAGTGCGGACATGTTCCTGATCAACATTTTTGGTGATCCTGAACACATTGTGAATTAACCAATCAGATTTGAAGAACCAGCTTATAGTTTTTGTGAAGTTGAGGCTTTAACAAATCTTTGTTTGGTGCTTGTACTGTACATCAGTGTCATTCATCTATCATTTCCTCTGATTTTAGGGATTACTGGTTAAGGTTAGGTTTAGGTGAAGGGATATGTTCAAGACAAAAGTTTTGGATTAAAATGTTGTTCCAGGTCTACAAAATATGTCCGATCTAGGAACACATCTAACTCAGCACAATCAGGACATGCGGGATAGTTCCACCCAAAAATGGAAAATTGCTGCCATTTACTAACCCTCATGTCAGTACAATTATTTTCATGAAAATGTCATTCCAGAATAACAATGAACCAAACTTCCATTATGTAAAAAGAGACACAGAGAGATAAATAGATGAAATAAATGAATAAACAAATAAATAAATTAGTGCTGTCAAATGATTAATCGGGATTAATCGCATCCAAAAGAAAAAAGTTTTAGGTGTATAGTACTATATGTGTGTACTATTTATATTTATTATGTGTGTATATGTATACACACACACACAGACACACATATACACACACACACACACAGACACACACACACACACACACACAGACACACACACATGGACACACACACACACACACACACACACACACACACACACACACACACACACACAAACACACTCGCTGACTCATACAGTATAATCTTTTGAAAATATGTTACTTGTATTTACATGTCTATGTTTGTATAATTGTATTATATATAGAAATAGTTTATTTTAAAATATAACCTATTTCGCCTTAAATAAATACGTGCATGTGTGTGTATTTATATATACATAATAAATATACACAGTACACACACATAGAATATGTAACCAAAACTTTTTCTTTTTGGATGCGAGTGATCATTTGACCACTAAAATGAATGAATGAATGAATGAATGAATGAATAAAATATAACACTGACTTAAAATATATATCAAATTTGTCATAGATGTAACACTACTTTGGAAATTGTCATTAGGATCATTATGTTTTTCATGAGGACCCATTAAGTTTTCCATACAAAATTGGGTAGATTTTGACTGTTCATTGTTATCGAACAGAATGCAGGATCTTCTGATACAATTTGTTATAAAACAACAAAAAAATATATCACAATATCCTTTTTTTATACTGATATATTTCTGATTAATACATATACAATTTAATAACAATTTTACGTAATTAAATACTGAATAATTAAAATAGATAATTGATGGTAAGGATGCACCCATCAAATTAAATATGCACAGGAATGGAAATTTGAGAGCTTATGGAGAGGAAATTTTTTTCAGGGTATAATAGACTTCCATTTTGGCTCCGTTTTCCCAGCGCAAGTCTATCATATAACTGTCAAAAGACTTGGCATATAAAACACAAATCATACCCCTGTGAGGTTTTTATTTTATTTTATTTTATTTATTTAGTTGATTTGATTTATGTTTTATGTTGCTTTTGTCCATTTTGAGAACTTGACAGCCGCTTGGTCCCCTTCATCCACGTCTCATGCTGTGGAAAACACACAAGTGAGAATGTCCTGACTAACGTCTCCATCTCCTAACAAATCAAGAGAGAACACTGTATGTGTTTACAAAGAAATAAGGGGGGAGTGAATGATTATAGAACTGTTGTTTTGTCCCTAATAATTTCTGGTCACCTCTTTATGATTTCTGAGGTAAAATGACCAGGCGAATAAATACTAACAAATCCCACTTTACGTCAAAAGTAAGTGGTTCATAATTAGCTGACCCTCCCAGCACGACCCAAACACAACAGCAAAGCCTCATTATTGATTGTGTCTGTCTCTTGTTTTTGGCGCTGCTTAGACTATCAACTCTGAGCTGCCCGCAGTGTGATCCCTTGTCCCAACAGTTAATGACAGTTTAATGCTGTTGTTGTCTCTCATGCTGTGATCCTGAAAGTGCCCACTAAACCCTGTTTATTCAGCTGGCGCGTTTCCATAAACACTGGATCTCTGAGTCCACCACCACCCCACTGCACTTTTCCCAAACAGCACAAGCTGTACCAATCCCACAGACTAATGCACATACACATAAAACACATACACGCATCCAAACCACACAGAATCCAAGCTTTTGTTTTCCAGATGAAATTGAAACCGCAGATTCCCTCCGTCATACCCTAAAGTATCCAAAATAGAGAGTCCAAATCCACAGTGATGAGATTATAGTTGATCAAAAAAAAAAAGGGACCACTTTTTTCAAAGCGTGGACAAAGAACCGTCTTGAAGGATTTGTCTTTCATTTTACAGTTTCACTTACTGCGTCCACGCTGGAAGGGCCTGGATCGTTTCGTTGTTAGCTTCCACTTATCCATTGTTTCCTATACATCTAAAAGGCACATGTAAACTTGATTAAGTTTGATGAAAAAACACATAGAATTCCATGAATGAGGCGACAAATTGTTTTATTTTAGGTGTCTTCGAGTAAAAATATGTAATTAGGTAGAGTCCATATCATGTTCTCACGCATTTAATTCGCTGCACCGGTTTCGGGGGCCACGTGTGTTGGTTTCTATTTATTTATTTAATGCCTTGCAACTATGGTACAATATGAACTGTACAGTATTATATGCTGGCCTCCTGCGTCTCCTGTAGAAAAAGTAATCAGCAGGCAATTCCCTTGGCTAGCACATTGAAAAGGCCCTTTTTACTAAATAAAATAGTTAGTGCCAAGATTATTTTCATTTTGTTTATAAACACAACATTTAATATACTATAAAGCAAATGCATTCCCTAATCGTGTGATTGGAAAATAAATATTAAAACCAAGTTATGCACGTAATGCATTTGTACAGAGGTAAATTACAGTGAGAGTGAAGTGGGTTATTGTTGCAACTAAATTCCACAAAACATTCTGATATTCCAGTTTAATAAACGAAAACGATGAACCAATTTCTAGGAAATCTTAGTAATTGGTGTTGTTTTTTTCTTTTGTATGTTTTTTTTTGGTTTGCTTCTTTTTTTTTTTTTTTTTTGTTTTTCTTTTTTTCTTTACTGACATATGAACTTAAGCATAATTTAAGAATGATCCAAAAAGCATCATCTTGTTGCTTCATTTGGCAGTAAGAACGTCTGATTGTGCTGTACCAAATACAAACATAATAGTAATAAAAAATAAAAAAATAAAAAAAATAACAGTCTGGAGGCAGAACACTTAAAATTTCCTTCTTATTCCATTTTTTCATCATGTAGCCAAATTCCTTAAACTTTGCTATTTATTGTCAGGTCTGAAAATGAGCATTGTTTAAATCTCAAATTTGGCTTACTCAGACTTTTCGGCCTCGTGTAATAGGACGAGACACAATGTTTTTTTCCCTCTGATTATAAATTGGTAGATGGCTTGTATGATGATGAATAATACTGCATTCCTTTCGTGTTTGATGATTATGGTTTACTCTCTTTGTCAAAAAAGGAGCAGTGACTGGGGACAGTAGAACCCTGTTCTTAAACAACCACACCACACACAAACGGCACAATGACTCACCACTTCTTTTTGAAATGGAAGAGAGAGGAAACAGAAGGGAAAGAGGAGAGGAGGACGTGGCGAGATGGTGTGCTTTTGTTTGCATCTGACAGTGGAGCTGAAATCAGTCGATCGAACCCCCTCGTCCCACTCTGTCTTGTTGTCTTTTTGTTTGTTGTGATTGCCATCGTCCCTGAAAGAAGCATCATTGTTCAGCCATTAACGCCTACAAGTGGCCTCTTAACAACAGTTTATATGAAAGCCAGAAAATGTAGTAATCCAATAAACCGTGTTGACTGCATTGGGAGTTGCTTTACGGCTTCGTTAGGCTGGGAACGATACTACTCTTTAAAAGCAGCCTTAGGGTAAAAAAAAAGGGGAAAGAAAAGAGAACAAAGGCAAATTCTCCAGGTCAGTATCTAATTTCAGGAAGGAGCATTTTTACAGTGCGGGCAAAACTTTCCAGTATCCGAACGAAGAGGAAAAACAAAATGCTGCATAATCATTTTCATCTTCCTGGCTAATATATACTTCAAATACTGTCTCGGTTTGTAGCAATGCCAGCTGTGCTTATTGAGTCTGTGTAGACAAGTGCAAGGGAGGAAGAAGAGGCCTTTTCAGGGGGGACCCAGCAAACTTGAACACTGGCCCGCTTGTTCCTCTGTTCAAGCTCAGAGGGAGGACAAATAACATGGGCACAAAAAAACTAATTAAGCGGAAGCAGGGAACTAGTTAAGAGGGGGCGGGGGGGGGGGAATGGCCTTTGAGAGAGGATGGAAGCCGGTGAGCCTGAGGCGTGATTTTAATAATTTGGTTAGGGGGCAGAGTCAGTGGACTGAGGTGTTTGCCTGGGGGGTGAGAATGCCTGCGCTCAAGGCACACCGCTCGCATGACCTTTGACCCTCATTAGGCAGAGGGTGGGCTTTCTGGTCAAATGAGAATCCCTCAGGTCGTCGTAAACAAGGGCATAAGAAGAATCGGAAAAACGGATCTGCGTCAAGAGAACCAGCCCAGACCACAGAAACCGAACCATGGGGGCTCCGTTTTGTTACTCACAGCGCTTGCCACCATTGAGAAGGGAAAAGAGAGTAAGAGGAGATGAGAAAACAGTGGTGAGGGGGGAGTAACGTTGGCTATTGAGGATATGCTACAGATCAATAAGGACAATAGTCATCTATTACTGCTTCGCCGCAACAGAGCTCATGTCCAAAAAACCACCGCAATCACGCCGGCTCCATATACACCCACAATAAATCGTTTCTATTTTTCTATTTTTTTTGTTTGTTTTTTTTTTGTTTGTTTTTTTTTTTTTTTTTTTTTTTTTATGAACAGCCTGCCATCTGGTTTTCAGTCTTATGTGCAGTTATACTGGAAAATAAAAAATGATCTTGCACAGAAATAAAATAATACGCTTTTTCCAAATATATGTAATCTAATTCCATATGAAATAACCCTAAGAGTTGTGTGGAGCAAATGACAGGAGAAAGGAAAGTTAGATAGATATGGATTATGGTTTACAGAGAGTCTTTTTAAAAATACCTAAAACAACACTAGCTTGGGGCATTTCAGTACTGTTCACAGTTGCACGGTTGAAATGTGGCTTTAGAGAAAAAAAGAGGGCACTTTTCTTTGTGATCAAAAAAAAAAGCTGTTATATTGGGGTACATCCATTAACCCTGTCTATATATATATATATATTTATCTATATATATATATATATATATATATATTATATCTATATATATACTATTAATATATAACTATATATAAAGGTTTGAGCATGTGTTTTTTTGTCAAAGAACT
The DNA here is from genome assembly GCF_018340385.1 of Cyprinus carpio. Lineage (NCBI taxonomy): Eukaryota > Metazoa > Chordata > Actinopteri > Cypriniformes > Cyprinidae > Cyprinus > Cyprinus carpio. The sequence goes on from NC_056602.1 coordinate 14,511,715, forward strand.
ACAACAAAATAAGTGGAGAAATATGGAACAAACTCAAGCCCAAACTGAGAAAAAAATGTGAAGATGTTGTTATTTATATGGCCAAAAAGAAGTATGGAAGATTCTTCTTGTTAAAATCCTCAGCATGGGATCGTTTATAAAACAATATAAGCAGGACTACTTACAATAAAACTGCCTATGAGTTTGTCACACTCTGTAATCTCCAGATATATATTAGTAACAAATGTATATTTTAAATGTGTAATTTTTTATAATCAAAAAGCTCTGTAGTACTTGTAAAAAAATACTTTATTATGCGGTGCTTTTATGGAACTATGGATGAATTAGAGATGGCCACATGTAATATAGATCCCCTCTTAAAAAGCCTTGATTTATCTTGGTTTTTGAGTACTTCACAAAGTTTAACATGATTTTTCTAAAAAAAAAAAAAAAAAGGGGATAAAATGGATAATCAAGTAAATCTACTTGAAAATTCTTAATATTAAGATAACAAGCGATATGTTTTTTGTTACTGGTCAGGTATATATTATAATTTTTGGTGTTTGCTAATTAAATGTTGTGATACGGTAGGCTTGGATTTATTTGAGTTATAATGCAGAAAGATATAGTATATTGAGGCATATAAGGGGCAAAGATTTGTTGCAGAAAATTAATGTTTGTGTCGATTTATTCTCAAAACCCAATAAGGTTTAATGTGTAAAAACATTGCTATTCAACGGGGGACTTGGCCTGAGGGGGGGGCCTGTTTTCTTCGTGGTGTTGACATATGAGTGCAGTTAAGTGGGTTCTGTGTGCAGTTTTGAAAGTACTTTTAAGTTGTCGATTGGTTGTTGAGTTTTAGAGGGCTTTGGTTGAGTTTAGATACCATTTCTCTCTCTCTCCCGCTCTCTCTCTCAGGGTTGTTTGATAATCCATCATTGCAAACAGACATGCATTTCCATTCATTAGCCAACAACTCTTAGCAATCAGGCCATAGCGCCAGGGGCACCCAGGCCTTCTATGTATAAAAAAATTCACATGGCTTAATAGCACTGTTTCTATAATTATATGCCATTAACATCTTTCAAAATGAGCTCCCACATGGACATGCATATAAGCTCTGGATTTAGCAATCTGGTCCCACTGTCTACGTTTTCCCTCCACTCCAGCTACATGGGTCTCGAAAAGGAAATCCATATACGGAGAGAACAGCATCCACTGGGAGCAGGCAAAACATAGGGAAAGGGGGGGGAGAAAGGGGGAGAAAAGGGGGAGGAGAAAAAGGGGGGGAAAAAAAGAAAGAAAGGAAGAAAAGGGGAAAAGAGAAGAGAAGAAAAAAAAAGGGATAGATGGGGGGGAGAAAAGGGAAGAGAGGGGGGGGGAGGGAAGGAAAATAATAGGCTTTGTACGTGTATGGGCTCCTTAATTATTTAGGAAAAATTAATTCTAGGGTGTACCCACCATTTATGAAACCAAGCACACACCTTAAATATTATCATATTATGGAATAGCTGAGGAGCTATATCAATGCATGTGATCATAACGTGTTGATTATGAAAAGGGGGGGGGAACGTGGCCGAGTTCACCATTGAGAACAATCTTGTTGTTCTATTAGTGCTCATCTTTTTTAAAAAAATATAAACATCTTTAACAGCTACTGAAGGATTACTCTAAATCTATTTTTTCACACACTGTAAAATGTTTTCTATGGTTTAACCTAAAAACATTTTAATCATCAAACTGGGGATATATACTTTTTTTTTTTTATTCTTTAAAAAAGTTTTTTTCCAAAGTTGGAAAAAAAAAAATTTGAAATTCTGTCATCATTTAACATAAAATTATAACATTAAACCTATTCACAAAAAGCCATTGTGTCACACCAAGCCAATAAAATACAGTTAGCATCCAATCAGAAGTGCAAATCATAATACAGTTTTTAAAACAAATTTTACAGTAAGGGGCAATAAGCTTGGGCAAAAAGATATCTGTTTTAAAGATGAAATTCGAATGCAGTATTTTACTCTGTAATTTAGCGTACTAAATTTTAGTACAATGTAATAAAACATCATACATATTTTGTGTTTTTTGTTTAGGGTCTTGGACGAAAGGAGAGACTCTTCGCGAGATGTGTAGGCGTTTTTGCAACGCTGAGGTAAGTGTATGCGCTATAGTTGTTATTATTAATACTATAGTATTTATTAAGATTTTTAAATAGGTTTATGCTTTCAGTTTTCATTAAATTTTATGTTTAATGTAGTAATTATTATATGCTTTTGTCTTCATAATTTTTTTATTTATTTTCTATTTAGCTTTTTTTCATTTTCAGTTCTAGTGCTTTAACTTCAAGTTTATTTTATTTCAGGATTTTATTTTATTTCAATAATAATTTTAGTTTTAGCTTTAGTTAACCAAACTGTTTGCAATTTGTTTCTTTCTAAAAGTTTGAAATGAAGAGAAATAATTTTGCAGCTTACCCCCACTGTTAAGGCAATTTTGCAGCTTACCCCTGGTTGCGTTGGTCTTTGTCATGCTCTGTCGTGCTCACTGTTAAGGCAAACCTACAGTGCAGAATTGTTTATTTTTTTCCTAATATGGCACTTTTGATAGTGAAAGGATAGCAGATGCACTGTTCCTTCTCATTGGCGGGGTTCATACAACATTACTGGAAAGCAGTTCTGATGGTTTTTGAGCGCAAAACTCTACACTATAAACTCCTAAACCTCTAGTGTATGTCCGTGATTGTGTAAGTGTGTTTGTGTGGGGGGGGTTATGTGTAATAGGTTGATGCCCTCTTGCAGCAGGTATAGTATTTAACTCATTAGAAGAAACATCAGCTCCTGGAACAGATAGAAGCCCCCAGGATCCAGAACACAAAATGAGCAATCCTCTCCCCTCAGACCATACTACTATCTGGAGCAATCATCTCCCTCTCAGACCCTCTCTCTCAGTCTCTCTCTCTCACTCTTTATCTCTCTCCCCATGTCGTTGGTTCGGTCGATGAATATAAAAGCCTGTTTTTATTACATTAATAATATGCCAAGACACCCACTGTGGGAAAAATAAACGGTCATAATATTTGGCATGGAGATGGACAACATAATATCCAAATCCATATTCAGTCTGTGAGCTCAAATTTAGCACGCTTTCTCCCCGATGTGTTCCCGATGCTAATTCTGTGTGGCCATCTTGCCCGGCGCGGCGGGAGCTCATTTGTGTGAAATGGTGGATGTTGATGTGGCATCACACAGGGGGTCAGCTCTCCGCTTAGACGTGCGCTTCAACCGTCCTCCTGCGTTTAGGTGTTTGCTGTGTATTCATACAATCTCAACTTTACATATGATCGTGAGGAGAATAAACAGTCTGATTTATATTTTCTTTTGACTTTATACTCATTTTCACTACAATCTTCTGGATTTTTCAGTCTTTTAACAGTTCCCATTTGAAACTGTGGTCTTGATATCAAATCCTCTTCTTTTTAAATGCTTATAGGCTGTTTTTAGTACTTTTCCCACACCTAAGCATTCCCTACCCCCTTTTAGTCCTGTTTCATTTCATATTCCTTCATCTTCATCTTTTTTCTGTCTTTTAGTCTTTTATTGAGCTACAAGGAGACCACATTTGATGTAGATAATCTTAAAATGACTTAAATGGATTCTTGAGCAATGGGGCAAAACAGGCTGCAAACAAGCAAGAAAGAAAGAAAGAAGGAAAGAACACCTCCCAGCAATAAATTAATACATGCATATATAAGATATAAATAAATGTATCAATGCGTATGAAATGCGAAAAGTGGACCTTCAAGATGAAGGATGATTTTTTAAGTTTTCATCTGGTATTATAATCAAAGTTAAGCAAAACATTTATAAAAGATATATTTTTTAATGATTTTGATTTAAACTTAATTAACAAATCTGTTCTGTCAGCCAGAGCAGAGTAAATGTGTTAATTATAAAGATACTTATTTATATTTCACTTTTCTTGAATTTCTTATACATGTTAATTGATATAAAGTATTATGTTTAGAGAACATGTGTTTTTAAGGAGAGAGAGATAATTTAATGTCATAATTGTTGAAGGAAAAAAGAAATGGACAGATGAAATACATTTCTGTTAATGACATATTAACAGAATAATATGTGTTCATAATGGATAATGAATAATGGCAGGTACTGTTGTATTGAGAATCAGTGGTATTCTATTTGAGCCAATTTATCTATTTAAAAAGCCAGTGTATCTAGTCTTGACTGCTCTGTAGTGTAGTAGTATAAATTAAAATTGATTATTCCCATTTTCCCTGTCAGGATATGTCAGCTGCCAGGCTTTAGTATTGAGGGCATCATCTGATTATAACGATTTAAACCTCTTTATCTGTTTGTGATTCCACAGCATTAAAGGACGAGTGCATTAAAAGGTTACTTTTTGGTGCTTTTTTATCAGACCCAATAGGACAACATGATCCATCCAAAATATTTTTGTACCATTTCCCAGAACAGATGTAAATCTAGCTTCTTGGGCAGTATACATGCAGCCTGAGTGATCATATAGACTCAAGCTCTCTCCTTAGCCTTTTCTTATTTTGTCTAGTTTTGCGCCTTGCAGCACCAAGTGGCCTCTGCCAACCTCCATAATGGCTTCCAGACTCTCCCACCTGACCATGGTAATGCAACCCAATACCGTTTAAATGGGAGTCATTTTCAGCTTTTGTTACCACGGTGAGCCTTAGGGCGACCGATGGAAGCTGAGAACGCTGAGGAAAACAATTTAGTGGGAAGTGTAGCGGCGCTTCTGTCTCTCTTGAGTGAGCACAGCTCCAGCCCGCCAATCCATGCCAGCCCGTTTAAAATCCTGTTAAACGGCAACTTATCCCTATGATTCCTCACCTGCCGCGCAACAACACATCTTACCGACACGCTCTTATGAATATGTCATTCTGTGCACTCGTGTGCACAGTTGCTCTTGTTTTATGATGTGTAAAAAACAACAAACACATGCTAAACGTACTATGGTCGTGACTTCCCTTTGAATTGAATCGTTTGCACTTCACAGAAAACTTACTGCTTTCTTTTGGTTTCGTGAAAGGAAATGTTTGTCCCAAAATGAGAATTCAGTTATCATTTATTCAACCCTTTGGTTGGTCCTTCTTCTGTGGAACACAAAAGATGTTTTGACAAATGTCTAAGCAGTTTTTATATGACAAAAAACTCAAAAAAGGATATGAAAGTAACGTGAAATTAATGTGATTCTTTATACACTTTATATAGACTTTTAAATCGAATAAAGACATTGATCATTGCATGCCTCAAATATGGTCACATAAAATGTCAGATGGTCAAATATCATCACCTTTAAGGTTTGTGTCATAATATTTGATGTTGAAGTTGCTTAATATTTTGATTTGGTCATATGAATCAACTAAAAGCTACCTTTATGTTCTTTTTGGATCTTAAAAGTTTTGGGTTCCATTGACTTTCATATTCTAAACCAAAACAGTTATATCATGACAACTTTCTATGATATGACAATGTTAAAGTATTTGGTCTTGGTGGAATAGATCTGCTACGCTGCTGGTTATTGCTGTAGTTGTATATTTTTTTCTGCTGCGGCAAGCAAGTACAGGAACTTGCTACTGCCAATGCATATGGCAATATGGTGCTGTGAGTATTTAAGACATACTGCTGCTGCACTAGTAGCACATAGTCCTTATACAGATGGAGCTGGGGAAGGTGGAGGGTTTAAGAGGAACTCTGAAAGTGCACTGCAAAATTCTCAAGTGGATACTAACCAGCCATTTAAATGTAAAGCAGCAAGCTCATTGGCTGCGTATGCTACATGAACCAATCAGCTTGTGCCAAGTTGTTTAAGCTGTGAATATCATCAGTTATGTTAAGAACCCATCAGCCTGCGCCATCTAGAGTTTCATGATAGAACCAGGCATTTCTTCTAAATGTCTTCTTTTGTGTTCCAGCAGGTATTTAGATATAATTTAGCAAGTTTATTTATACTATTTTGATATGGACCCCAAATTGCAGGAGATTTCGTGTTGTACCACACTTGCTAGGACATCAGGCCACCACAATTCGTGAAATACATGGCCCACACACCCAAAGACAAAAATACACTTGCTACATCCCTCATTTTGTGTCCAGTTTGGGGCAATGTCATCAAATATTAATAACACCAGGCAGTGTGTTGAAAATCATGGCGGGCTGACATACAGTAACACTGTGACAGGTAGTGGAACAGTGTCTGTGCAGAAGGGGCAGCTACCTTCTCACTAACTGATGGAGTTTCATTGGCGCCTGCTCTCAGATCACGTAATGCATCAGTCTAATAACCTTTTAATGTCTGTATTATGGCGGTCATTTAATATTTGCTCTCGGAAAGATGCGCATGTAGATCAGCAATGACTGTAATGATGATAATGATAATCGTGTGCTCATAAGACACTATCTTAAAGCATTACATTACTGTGCTCACCGGTGGTTAAAATGAAGAGCTTTTAGCCATTATGGCTGCATAAAAAAATAACCACTTGCAATTCTGCTAATGCAATTTCTTCATTCCGTGCATGTGCAATTTAATTTCCCCGCATTTTGTTGACATTGCTTTTTCTTATTTTTTTTCCCCTTGTCTTTTTCCATCTTCGCAAGTGGGTCTAAAATGTGGGCCATTTGCATGAGTTATGCTAATTTGTTAGGGCAACGAATGCATTAATTTCATTAGCAAATGGCCTCAAAGCAATAATTACCAGAGTAGGTGTGTCACAAGCAATCATGTTAAATTTTGCCAGTTAATTATTAAGATTTTGTTCGGAGAGACCTAGATTTGACATGAGTAGCCAAAGGAGAGACAGAAAGAGAGAAAGAAGAAGGGAAGAAAGTTAATGTTCTCCAGCAGCTAAGGTAAGGTGCGTGTTGTTGTGTTGAGGGGAGGAGGGAGTTGGCTGGAGGAAGGGTGGTAGGCTTGGGTTGGTTTGCATGTTGACAGCTTACATTCTGGACTAATTACCGCAAATAGCACAGGGCTAGCTGGTACTCAGTGAATCCAGAGGGGTATAATTATAAGAGAAAGGAGGGCAGGGGCTACTGAAGCGGTCTCTGCTCCCATTGATTGGAGTCCACTTGAGGAGGAGGAGAAATGCTTCTCTTTAGCTGTCATTGCCATGTGCTTTGCCCAATGGAGACTGGGGGTAAACATTCTGATGCTTGAGTTCTTATAGACAAACAGCAAGGGCTGTAGGTTTACAGCAGATACGTTAAGTAAAAAAGGCTGTAAAAAGTTATTATAAACTAGATTAATTTATTATTATTATTATTATTATTATTATTATTATTATTATTATTATTATTATTATTTAAAACATAAATGGTAAGAACTAGACACACTGTGGCAGTCATCTTTTAAGATATAAAGTTACAATTATGATGAATAAAGTTTTAAGATAAAATTTTAAGAAATAAGGTCACCTTTTATTATTATTATTATTATTATTATTATTATTATTATTATATAAAAATGTAAAAAGGTAAAAACTAATCACACTGTGGAAAGTCATATTTTAAGATATAAAGTTAAAATTCTGAGAAATAATCTTTGAATTATGATAATAAATGGCCATACTTAGACATTTCATGAGGAAAGTGTAATCCTATTCATAAATATAATAAAAATTAATATAAAAATTACAAACATAAACATTACAATAATAAAGTGTAATCCTATGCAGCAAAGGTCATCCATAGATTTATTCTTAAAGATAAAAACAACAAACATACAAAAAATGCCATTTGTTCAAGATATGTTGTCTGAGGGAGAGTCTTAATATCATACACAATTTTGTGTGTGTGTGTGTGTGTGTGTTTAATGAATAAAGAACATTATTTATATATTTACTGGAAAACAAGACACAAATACCGATTAATGAATAGTTTTCTTATGTAACTCATATTTTATATATCAAAAGACAGTGAAGTGACTTATCAAATGTCAGCCATTTGATTATTGCTGAGCAACTTTATCAAAGTAAATAATATTCTCTGTCAGCTCAGTACTTGCGCTTTTGACGTTCCTCAGGACTGTGTCTTCATCATCTTGGCGGCTGTCTTTGAATAAGAGGTTGGCACCTAGACTCATCCTCTTCCACTTCCACTCAAGGCGTAAATCTCCAGGTCTTCCACTAAAACTCTCTTTAGGGTTAATTCCTCTAGTTCTTATCCACTGACACCCTTTAAAACTTTTCCCTCCTTCTGTCTCTCAAGTGTCTCCTTAAAAGTGAGCACGCTTTTCTCTCATCTGTCCTCCACTTTTGGGGGAAAAAATGTTAATCATTACTTGAATTCCGATGGAAAGGAGCTTATCCTGTGATGTGGATGAGTGGCTGTTTGCCTCGTCATTTAAATAAAAGCAGTTGGCTATGTGATGTTTCTACAATGAATCTGTCCAATACATCTCTCTCTGTCTTAGTAGACAAATTTGAGACAAAATAAACTCATTCGAGGTTATTTAATGCACTGAAATATTGGAGGATGCTATGCAGCCTGTTTTTAATAATTAGCTGTGTTCTAATATCTAGTGAGCTGCCTGCTGCCTATAGGCAGTTTCCTCATAAGGCAACATTCCAGCCATCATGGAATCAACAATTTGGAACACACTGCAAAGGCAGCACCACAATGCAAATACAGATAAAAAAATCAACTTCCAATGGATTTCAATAATTTTACATTGGCATATTCCAGTTAACAGCTTGATAAAAAAAAAAAAAAAACATTAAAGTACAGATGCAATATTGTCAATATTGCAATTTTAAATAACTGTTTACTATTTTAATACAGTTTAAAATGTAATTTATTCCTGTGATGGCAAAGCTGAATTTTTCAGTCTTCAGTGTTACATGCTCCTTTAGAAATATTTATAATATCATCATCATATTCTTAACGAACAATTCTTCTTATTAAAACAGTATTGCTAAATATTGTGACAGAAATCTATTGTGCATTATAAGTGTCTTTATTGTCACCTTTAATCATCATTCATTTTATCATCATCATCATCATCATAAAAAATTTACTAACCCATTAGTGGATAAAGTAAAATAATATTTGTATTATATAAAATTTAACTAAAAGGAGATAGTAATGATATGCTTATATATGCATATATATGAAATATATATAAATAAATATGATAACATATATATATATAAATAAAAAAAAAAAAATCTACAAGAATAAAAAAAAAATATGCTTATCTTTGAGAACATAGTGAGGTAGCAGTGAAACAGAGCAATTGTATTTGAATCCTATCATTTTGTACACAGTTTTGGATGGTTGCAAAATAAAGAGAACAAAACTGCAAGAAGAAAGCAAAGGAATGTCATTTCTATCCGTTTAAGTGCATTGCATTGGCTAATTAAGCAGTCTGATGCAATTTGTATCGCTAAGACCTTCCGCCGGTACGATGCAGTCTGACTAGAGGAGGTCACGAGGTTACTGGTGGAATTCGAGCCTAACGAAGCTACTGGACTGAATGAATAAGTTGGGATAGTTGATTCAATTTACATCAGTACTGCAGCCAGCCATTGTTCCGACCGCAGTCTGTTTGGGATTTGCTAGTTTAACTCCTCTTATTTAACCCCTGTGCCCCTCTTCCTCCATCTCTCCACTCCTCCCCACCTCAGGCTGAACTCATTTGGGTTCCTGCATGGGAAGGTCCTGGGGCGGATTCAATCAGCCAGAGCCTTAATTGGCTCTCAGGCATTCAAATTGAAACCGATGGAGAACTAATAACAATTGCCCTACTGGTTTGTAGCTGTAGAAACCGAGGGAGAATTAGTTGTGGTGCCAGAGCGCTGCACTTTTTAATTGCAGGCAGGATTTTGGTGGGTTTGGTTGAGAGAACCATTAAACACACACACACAAATACGCACACACGCACATCCACACACCCCGAGGGCTTCTCTTTGTTTCCACGACCTCGGAGTGATTTTGTAACATGACTGTGACTGGAATTTCTAGTGGCCATGTGAGTTTGTCTGTGTGTGTGTGTTCCCCTCCAGTCCATTCCCCCATGTCATCACCTTCCACCTCTCAGTCATGTAGACAAATGAAAACACACACTCACGAACATACGCAGGTGTTCAGAGGGGCCTTCTCTCAGTTTTAACAGACAGTCCAGACACGTCCTGCACTCTGAGCTGCGGCTAATGTTTACTGAAAAGCAGTTCATCGAAAAGTTCATCGCGGCCATTATTGCACTGCATGTTTTGACAACTGCGGATGAAAGGGTGGTAGAGGCATGATGGTGAGAGGAAGACGAGGCCTTTACGAGCAAAGCATTCTTACTAAATGCTGGTGGTGACCTCTTGATCTGTCTGGAAAGCTGCACCAGCAGATGGTAGAACTCACAGGATGCTTCTTAAGTTTATAGAGAGAGTCCTGAAATCATATATCATATCATTTTAATTCCATTAATCCGAATAGCAAAAACAAAAACAAAATTTATTGGTGTTTTTTCATGTTAAAAGTGTATTAACATAATATATAATATACATAAAACAAAAAAAAAAAAAAACAAAAAAAAAACAAAATAAAAAAAACACTGAGGTATAAAATGCACTTTGTCATAATGTCAAATTAACTTTATTTTAACTGTGGTGTGCCATTCAGTGTTAGATTTACAGTTAATATTTTTTGAATGCACAGTAATAAATGTGAAACTTCATTACAAATCTGTAATCATGCATAAACTGAAATATACAACATAAAAGTTTCAATTGAAATTACATCAAAATATATTTTAGTTTAAATCTATGTTTGTCAGTACATTCGGCAATACACTTGAAAAATATACTGTATCAGAGACCGTTAGAGTAACTGTGAAAGTATATGTAAAGACAAAAAATTAAATAAAAATAAAAAATAAAAAAACTGTAAAGTTCAACAATTTGCATTTAACAATCATTTAAACTATTACACATTTTTATTTAATTGCAATTAACATGCAGTTAATAGACCTTTATCACAGCGGAATTAATTTCCAGAAGTGCTTGTCGAAGCAGTGTATCGATTCTTCTGGTTATGTATATTTTTTTAATTTTTCTAATTAAATAAGAATAAAAATATTTAAAATATATAATAATATTGCCATTTCCACCACAGAATGCTTTCATACACAATACATGATTTGAGATGTAGCAGAAATGTTCATAACTTTCAGAAAAATTACAAAAATATATTGTGCAATGCATGGTATATGAACATGTCCAATACAATAGTAATACCATAATACTGTAAATACACATAATTCATTATATATGCACTATTTAAGCTGTCATTTTCAGTGCTTTAATATTTTAAAGGGCTATAACAATATGCAAATGTTGGCTGATTTCATCCTACAGTATATGTGCACAATTTTAATTCTTCCCGTCCAAATTCTTTCTCAGTAGGAGTCTGTGCCCTTTATAGCCCTAACCGTACCTGACAGATCAGAGTCAGGGACCTGAAGGATGTGTGTGTGAGTGGATGTTCATATAAGTTGTGTGAATTTATGTGCCCAGCCAGTGTCTGTCACTACAGTGCTGTTGGTGCAGATGCATTGTGGCACTCAGTCCTCATATTCTGGGGTCATTACATACACAACACAGATCCAAGTGTGGTTCTAAATCTAATAATAATAATAGTAATAAAAAAATAAGCAGGGTTTGAGAGAGAGCTTGTTTTTAATAGTCAGGGATATAAATGTAGAAAACATCTACAAGCTGCAGTTATTAGTTGCATTTTGTAGTATCCATACTTCACTTAACTAACATTATGTTCTCACATCATTACAATGAGAAATTCAGTTCATGGCTTATGCATTCTTTGCGTTTTGGTACTTGTCCTCTTTTGTGTGTTCTGTACAAACCACTGTCTTCTAAAAATACAAAATAGCGCAAACCACAAAATTAGTTCAGTCATAAAAAGTGGAGTTTAATGTCCTTCATGGTCACAGCTGTGTGGGGCTCTGCAAATAAACGCTCTGCTTGTTGTAGACCATGTACTGTTATTCCCATGTGCTAAGATAAGACATTGACTAAACCATGCCGAGAAGCCACGGCTGCGGTGTTTGGGTGGAGGCTGGGGCTCCATGTGCCCTGTTGCTTTCTGTTCAGCCCAGCTGTGTTTTTAGAGCCCTGAAACAGGCTTTGATCAGCTGCTGATCACTGTTTCCACTTAAATTCAGCATAAATTAAAGACAAACTCTGTCTTTTGTCATGACTGGAAAAAAGCACAAGTGTTTTATTTGCTCGGTTGTTTTTGTCTTACAGTAGAGTAGAGGTTTAAATTACACCATTGCAACGTGATCTCATGATAATTTGTATATATTTTATGTAAAATGTCGTTCTATAAAATTTATTTACATTTATTTACGTTTTTACAGGCACTAAAACGTACAATATCGACATATTTTCAGCATCTAAAGGTACAAATACTTATGTATTTTCAACATTTTAACGTACAAAACTGATGTATTGATGATCCCTAAAAATGAATGCTTATGAATATTGAAATCGCAGCATTACTTTTATTATTAGTTGTCATATCAATTACCTTGTTTTCAATTGCATTATTAAATTGTCCACTCGTTTACTTAATATGAAGTGATAACATTTCATTTTGTTGTAATTTCTGCTGCCAGCTCGTTTCCAAGAATAGGCCTGTTACCTAATGTTAAACAGACTTCACTTTAAACCTTAAAATAAATAAAATTTCTGCAATCTGTTAACCTTTGTCATGGAATGTATACTTTGTTTGCCATTGGCCACAAAAGGTGTTTTCTCGACATGCTGTGAACATTAAAATACACCAAAAATGCAACATAATTACAAAATGAAACAATTTTATTTGTGTGCTGTAATCCAAATCTTCCAAATTGATGCGACTGCAAGAAAAAGACCCAAATCCAAGCCTTTATTCTGCGATCTTCATCTCCATGCCTAGCAGTGAGGCCAGACCATAAACAGCAAAGGCCATGCTGACTGACAAGCTCTTTACAAATTCATATGTTGCCGCCTCAAACGACAGGTTTTATGGCAGGATAATCAAACGCTCATTGGCTCTCGTCTGCATTCGTCACAGATTGTGACATGGCGTGTTTCTGGTGAGGTGTGTTTGAATGATGCGCGCACGCCTTCATGAGTTCACGGAGTGGATCGGGAAAATAATCTGGATAATATTTTTAGCGATTAACAACATAAATTCCGCTTTGCACCTTACACAAACCTACTGCCAGAGAGGACTGGGGCTGCAACGCATCGTCATATGGATTACTTTTGGTACTGCTTTTTACATTTTTGCAATGAATAAATGATTGTAATTGCATTTATCTGTCTGTCATGTTTTTCGTATACTGTACAGAAATAGTTCTGTTTAGGTTTAGAGGTAGGAATGGGATTAGTGACTAAAAAAATATTTTAATGCTATATTGTTACTAAAATGGTTATTTTCCTGCATATTTTGGTCAATTGCGTTTTATAATCGCTATAAAATGGGTAGGTTAAGAATTGAGGGTAGGTTAAGGGGTCTAAAAACTAAATTGCTTATTAATAAAATGATGAAAATGCATATTTGCTGTAAAATGGGTAGGTTTAGGTTTTAGTATAGGTTAAGGGGTCTAAAATCTAAATCGCTTATTGATAAAAATGCATATTCAGTATAAAATGGGTAGGTTTAGGTTTGGGGGTAGGTTGTGGGGCTTAAAAAACCAAATCACTTATTGATAAAATGATAAAAATGCATTGATATCTTAATGATACAAAAGATACGTAAATATTTTGACGTTTTTCAGCTAAAGACACGGAGTGATTTGTATGTTTTAAACGTTGAAATACGTCTAAATTGTACGTTTAACATCAATAAAAATGTACAAAAATGCATGTTTTGTGCTTTTAAATATTACATATTAATACCTACGTATAAACATGAGACCAGGCTGACAATTCAAAAGTTTGGGGTCAGTAAGATTTTCTAGTGGTCTTGAAATAAGTCTCCTATACTTATTTATTTAATCAAAAAATAAAGTAAAAACAGTGCTACTGTGAAATATTATTACTATTTAAAAAATTAAATTAATGAATAATTAATAAAAAAACAATTTATAATGTTTTATGTTTTAAAATGTATTTAATTCTTTTCATAGCAAATCTGAATTTTTAACATTCATTACAATTTGTAACATGATCCTTCAGAAATCATTTGAATACGCTGATTTGGTGCTCAGATAGCATTTATAATTATTAATTATTAATTATTATTATTAGTACAGCAGTTATTTAAAATAAATTTGTTTTCAGCAAAATTAAAAATGTGTTACTTTTACTTTTTATCAATTTAATGAAAACTATTAATTTAAATGAAAATGAATCAATTCTATTAAAAACTATTCATATATATATATATATATATATATATATATATATATATATATATATATATATATATATATATATATATATATATATATATATATATATACACACACACACACACACACACAAAAAAAAACACACAATCTACCTTGTAAATTCATGCTTTTTGGGGGGTATTTTATATTATTATAATTAGTTTTATTCCAAACCAATTTAATTATATTATATATATATATTGGGGGAGAGGGGGAGCTACAGGGAATCTGTAATTTTTAAATCTGAGTTTTGCAACGTTTATTTATTTATTTATTTATTGTTGTTGTTGCTGTTTGCTAAATAGGTATGTTTTCAACTTCATCTCATTCCCTCTCATATGGTTCCGGGCTTTTTTTTGGTGAAGTGAAGATTACATTTTGCTACTGTGGTAACATGCTCCTTAATTAAAGCCAGAACTGATACATATGCATTGAGATTGCATATTCCACTGGCAGATAAGGAGTTTATTTGATAAACTACAAAGAAAGCATCCATTCACAATTGAAACAGCCTAGGCTACATGATGAACAGCACTAAAAGTCTTATGAATTATTCTGAATTCGCAGCAATCAGGTTTTAAAGTGGCAGTAAATCCAGTCTAAATAGGTTCATTCATTATTCTCTGCGGTGGGGCCCGGGATACTTAAAGAGTGTTATGTCTGGATTGTCCCATGCTCTGCTGTGTTCTAGCGGACGGTGTTCTGGCTTGACCTGATATACGGTGCGACTCGAATTACGGAGACGGAAATGTCGTCGTCATCTTGTTAGTATTCTGATGTAAGCCTGGGGCACGGGTGTCAGATGCTCTCAAAATTTACAGCTCAATTTGGAAACCACAGATACAGCTGAGCATGGCTTTGGGGTGACTTATAATGAAAATACCAATCCACATTAGCTCCATTTGCCACAAGCAAACTGTTAATATCAGAGCAGATAAAAAAAAACAAAAAGTGAGAGAGGGAAAGAGACAGAGAGAGAGAGAACAGAGAAACATGAGAGAAAATAAAGTTTGCTGTTCATGAAAGTCACACTTCCAACGTTACTGGCAACTTTGAAGCCAGCTGAAGCTCTTTCCTGGTGGTTGGACAGAAATGTACCACATTCATGTTTGTTGGTGAATTAACAATATCTGGCAACATTGTTAAGGTTGAGGGAACTCAATCAAATCAGTTTGTGGTTACATTTTGTGTATTATAAATTCACAGAGTATGATCTACTTTATTAAGTTCACGTTCCTGGGGAAAGAGGCACATTTTGGGAAGAAAGTTTTAACTTTAGGATCTCTCCGTTTGGTTCATCCTTACTCTTTGCCTTCTGGCACCAACTAAATTAAAGACTTTTTGTTCCATCCTGATTTTCCACTGGGCCTTTAATGTCATGCTTATTTCAGAAGGATATTGCCAGTGATTCTTACAAATAATGAAGGGAAATGAATGTATTACTGTCTGAGGACAATGCAAACATTTATCCTCAATCTCCATGTGAATTGCCGTAGCTCAAATAGTCTTCGATTGAATACCGCAAACATATTTGCATAAGCTTTGAATTTAGAGTCCTCCGCAGACTCCGAGAATTGTGTCAAAGCCCCTCTCTCTAACTCTCTTTATAGTCATCGTTTGACGGTGATGAAGTGGTAATGCTGATGTATATGATCATCAACTAAGACCCACAAATGAACAGAAATTGTGAACAGGCTTTGTGAACCTTTTTTTTTCTCTCTTATTGCACTGAATTCTGTTTTTCAGTGACTTATCATTGATTTCAGGGCCCCACAATATCTCCCTAAAATAAATAAAACTTATTTTTGCTATAACATGCAATTATATACACTGTAAAAATAGATGTGTTGTTATTGTTAACTTAACAAGCTATTTCTAACTTGACCTTTAAACACGTCTTTCATTTCATTAGTGTAACTCAAAACTGTCAGCTTGATTTAGTCATATTAAATAATATTTCTGACTTGATGAAGTGCTTCTTTATTTTTATTTTATTTTTTTAACAGTGTTTGGAAGACCAGGTGTAGCTGTCACACTTTTAAGTCTAGTGACTATTTTTCTAAGGTTTTTTTGTTTGTTTGTTTTTTTTGTTTTTTGTGAATGAACTATAGTTATACACATAATGTACATCAAAATGTTGGCTAATAACTAACTAACTAACTAACTAACTAAATAAATAAATAAATAAATATGTTGTCACACTAGGAGGCAAGTTATCGCAGTATAACCTGACATTAATAGCCTTTTCATTTATTTCTTAATTTTTTCCAGCAAAATTATAACATTAAAGCAAATACAAAACATTTTATGAAACTGCAGAACATTTACAAGTTGAGTACAAAAACCATTATATAAAACCAACGTTTTTGGCCAACTAATATACGATTTAAATTACTGAATGAAAAATTTAAATGAATAAGCTTAATAGTAATAACACGCCTTGCTCTGGCATGTGACAACTTGCCCCGGCCTCCCCTATATTACATCTAAATATCAATAGATTTTACTTTGGTCACAAGAAGAGCTACAGTATGTGGATTAGTCTTCATCGCAGTCTCTCTCTATCTCTCTTTCTCTTTTTTTTAATTAGATACCAATTTTATGTTGTGACGGTCCATTTAGTAGGTTTTATGCCAGCTGAGTATGGCCAAGGGGTAATTACAAGGATTATTTACTTCTGTTAATTGAGGTCCCATCTTTGAATGGGTGGTAAAGGTTAATGTCCTTTTGATGTATATTTTTTCTTTCCGTCTCCTCAGACAGACTTACAGGTGAAAGAGAAGGAGATTGCTGAGGGTATGTAAGTCTGAAATGTTCAAATTCCATTTGAGAAAAGGAGGAACGTCCACCATGTAAATCGGTGGGTTTCAGTGGTGGGGTATATTTCAGGCTCCATTTCTAAGCTCTGCCCCTAAGATGGCCCACATTGCTTTCCTTCACTTCTGCTCTTTGCTTGGTCTCAGTGCTTTCATTAAACTCTAATCCGTCTCATTTGCTATGCTTCCAGGAGACATGGAACTAAAAGAGGGAGGTGGATAATGAATTGAAAAGAAAATGTGAAGTCACATATGTTTTTTTTCCCTGCTCTTTAAATGACCCTTGTCTCCACATTCATGGTGAGGCTGTTTTAATAGTCTTCCTAGGAGGAATTTTAAATCACAAAACTGCTAACCTGCAGGTTAATAAAAATGGTAATTTGGTAATCTTGTATCTGATTTAATTGGATTTCAAGAACCCCTTTAAAATGTGTTTGCATTCTGGAAAAAAATTTACATGTGCCGTGTTAAAAGGGAAGTTGAATCTTCAGCTGTCAGGATAATGAATTAGACCATTTCATCTCTATAATCTTCTGACAATCTCCCCTTGTACTTTCCTGTCACAGTTATCCATTAAAGCAATGAATTACCTAAATATTTGAAATGTTTTACATGGTTTTGTAGCTTTGTAATGTTGCCAGGGCCTCAAAAATACTGTGTGTTGTTTCATCATAAAGATAATGTGCCTGAATGAGATGAAATAAAACTTGGGTTATAAAACGATAGTTCCTGTCCTTGATTCTGATTGGCTGAGCCGCATTCAAAGCTGTTGTAAATTACTCTACAAACATACACCTTTGTTTACGTCTGTGTGTTGCTTGTGCTTCTAACCACAACCATTTCTAAGGAGGAACTACATTGTTTGGTGGAAGAATAATGTTTTTATTAATATCATTACATTTAATTTGCTTTGTTTTATATTGTGAAACCTTGCTACATATATGGAATAACCGTTTTATAAAAAATCGATTAAAAAAATGATTCATTTACAGTGAAATTATAACAGCTAAGGGGGTTTTCGGCACTCTTAAATTAACTTTTTAGTTAATTTAAAATAAAGTCAACTTTTTTTTTTCTAAATTGATTCATTTTCAAACAATGTTTTTCTAATTTATTTAATAAATATTATGAAATAAATTTAGTTAGTTAGACCAATTGTTATGCTTGTATTATTCACAATCTTAAATAAGATAGTATTGTATGATGTATAGGACTGTCATAGTGGGATTCCCCCCGATGATGCCCCACAATCATTTAGTTTTTATGTGGACTTTTGGACAAGCTGGACAAAGTCTGTCGGAATTTCTATCAGGTCAGCAGTTTTGTCTTGCTTTTTTACTCAGGTCACAGGCTTGAAGCATTAATAGCCTTAAGCATGTCTGTGTCAGCTAGGTTGGATAGCGAATTTCTGACACAATGCTCTTTCAGATGGATACTGTTACAGCTCAGCTTCTACTCAACTCCCTCCTTTCATTTCCCCCTTTTATTCAGTATCGTCTCTCAACCCTCGAGGAGAAGCACTGCTCCTCTCAAAGGGCAAGCGCATATCTGACATCAATTATGGGATTACTATGCTCTAATACTCAACTTTTTCTTACTGTGAATGTGTCAGAAAGAAGGAAGGTGCTTTTTTTTTTTTGATTGCTGCTCGGGTTTCAGGCACTCTCGCAAACCCGGAATGGGCCATGTCAGGCAGAGCAGTGTGGACAGGACACAATCATCCAAATGAGTTTGACAGATAGAATACAATACACCTTGACACTAAGTGAGTCCAACTCTGGTCAACATTTAACCCCTCGGTCTCGTCCGCTTAGGCGACGGAGGTCTGAAAGTGGAAGTGAAGAGTATGTGTGAGAGTATGAGGAGTGTGTTAGCACATGTAGGTTATGGAGAGCACTTTTGGTCTGGTGTTGTTAGCCTTAGGGCTTTAGTTAATGGGCCACCTAATTCCCAGCAGGCCCTGGGGCTCCAAGCAGCTTGGCATTAGTGGCCCCTCTTCATTAATGATGAGTTCTGCTCTTGCTTATGCCCAAAGCCAACAGCCTTCATTCATCATCAAATAAACTCTTAATATCACACCATTCATCTTTACACATATATGTACTGTATAGGGCCCTATGATTTCCATGATGCAGAAAACAAGGACGGAATTGAGGAAACCAGTCATATAAATGGAATATATCATGATTCGCTGCAAAATTTGGATGAATAAATTAAAAGTGAGGCTGTACACGTTATTAAATTGTGATATAGACTAGTGTCTGTGAATATTAAACTGCAAAAAGACAGCTATTTGAATATAAAGTCTCCCAGTTTTTCATGCCTCTGTCTGAATGAGTGGTGTAGTTTCATCTACTACACATTTAAGCACACAAGAGTTGCTCTGAAAATTCACTTTGCCATTTCATCTAATAAAACTATCATTAGATAAACACAAAAACTTCTGTTTAACTTGAGGTTATGACATATATTAGTACAGTAGAATGCACTTCTCAAAGTAAATAATAATAGAATTTATTAAAACCTATGTTTAAATGTAAACATTAAACATATGTTGTGTAGCACTTTGTATGCAAATAAATAAATAAATAAATAGTAACATTTGATTGCATTTTAAATGAGTCATTAAATGATTAATTCTGCATTTATAATTTTTGGTAATAAAATTATATCACAGAATGCAAAATAATTAAAACAGAGAACAGAATTTCTGAAAAAAAATAAATCACATTTCACAGGGCAATATTATTATTAAAATTCAAATAAATTATTAATATGATAAACATTTATTAATTTAATTGAAAATGACATTCTTTCTGATTATTAAAATCTTGTTAAACCATTCATTTGGTTTCACGGGCCCTTTGTAGAAAACACTGGAAAATTTTACATTTGCGACTTAAAAGAGGAGATCATGGGGCTGTCAAGTTGAAAAATGATTCTGATCATCACCTCAAATATCTGTGGGATGCAAATTTTAATTTCACCACAGCTTGTCCATCTCTTGTATTTTGTATAAATCCAGTTTTAAAATTCATAGCTACTGTCTGTGTATCACAGAGTGGCTCACGGATCGGTCTGGGACACCAGTGGCGGCGATCTGCATGCTTTTATTCAGCGAACCCTACCAAGGGCACTCTGCAGACATCCATTATATCCGGACCTTTACCTAATGCATTCTTTTGTGAGTGACGCCCTTTTAAATGCTGCTCATAATCTCCTTTCACTCTCTGTATTGATATCTAGCTCTGAGCGTGTTATCTCTGCATATAAACACGGGTAATGACAATCTGTGCGTTAACAGGAGCAAGGGGAAGTGGGGCAGCAGACACTCACTGCTCCATTAGCATGTGAACGTGACAGCAGGCCTGCACAGTATCGCTACGACTGCTGTCCCCTCTCAAGGTTGATGCTGATGGTCTCGTTCAGGGGTGGAAGCTTCATGTTGCTTTTTGTTGTTGTAAACTGAGTGACAGCAAAAAACGTATTCGCTCATTGGCAAGCTACAGCACGTCTGAAGCATCAAGAAGTTTTCTGACCTCTCAACTGTAGAACCATGAAAGTTCATGTGAAAACAGTATATATATATATATATATATATATATATATATATATATTAGTACAGTACAGTATATGTAGCTATAAATGTTTAGAGAGAATGTTTAGTTGAAGTACACTCTAAAAAATGCTGGGTTAAAAACAACCCAACTTGGG
Source organism: Cyprinus carpio (assembly GCF_018340385.1). Taxonomy (NCBI): domain Eukaryota; kingdom Metazoa; phylum Chordata; class Actinopteri; order Cypriniformes; family Cyprinidae; genus Cyprinus; species Cyprinus carpio. The sequence continues at coordinate 14,532,666 of NC_056602.1, forward strand.
TTATTTGGCAACCCAGCACTGAGTAAATATTGGACAGAACACATGCTGGGTTATTTTTCAGAGGTTATTTGTTATTCAGCTGGACATCAGTCCGCGGCCTCGCATTTCACTCGTAGCTGAAAAATGCTGTGACTGACTTCAAAACCTGCCCATAAAAAAACAGTACTAAAATTAGAGAACATATTTTAATATCAAATTAAATTAAGCTTAGTATTATAACGAATAAAATCTATTTAACGTTATGTTATGCAATGCAAAAGGCGTTTCCATCATGCGAAACAACCACTGCTGACAGAGTTGACTGACACCTCATCCTTATGTTGCATTGCATAAAATAATATAATTTACAGCATTGAATTTATAAATAAAACATAATTTATACAAACCTTTTTTTTGCTGAAGAAGTGCACCAAATTGGCGGCGCTAAGAACCACTCTCTCCTGCAGAGGACACAAAAAGCCCAGGCTCTGACTGTTACTCAGCAGCTGGGTTGTTTTGTCGGGGACAGACTTAACCCAGCGTTGGGTAGAAAAAAATAACCCAGCATTAAAAATGACCCAACAACTTTTTATTTGTTACAGAAAAACTACCCAGCACCTGGGTAATATATATATATATATATATATATATATATATATATATATAGATATATATATATATATATATATATATATATATATATATATATATATATATAAACAATAATAATGACCCAACAAGTTGAACCCAGCATTTGGGTAAAAAAAAAAAAAAAAAAAAAACATAAATATAAATAACCCAGCACCTGGGTAAGAATATTAAAAATAACCCAATAAAATGACCCAACAGGCTGAACCCAGTACTTGAAAGAAAAAAAAAAAAAGAAAGACAGAAAGAAACCAGCACCTGGGTAAAAATATTAAAAATAACCCAATAAAATGACCCAACAGACTGAACCCAACATTTGGGATAATAATAATAATAATACAGCAATTTTTAAAGCGTATAAACGCAAACTAATTTGTTACATTAAAATTCATCTTTAAATGGATAGTTCACCCAAAAATTTAAATTCTGTCATTAATTACTCACCCTTATGCCATTTGTTCATCTTCGGAACACAAATTAAGATATTTTTTATGAAATCCAAGAGCTTTCTGACCTTGCATAGACAGCAATGCAACTGACACGTTCAAGCTTAGAAAGGTAGTAAGGACGTCATAAAATAGTTCATGTGACATCAGTGGTTCAACTGTAATTTAATGCAGCTACGAGAATACTTTTTGTGCACAAAGAAAACAAAAATAAGGATTTTATTCAACAATGCCTCTCTTCTGTGTCAGTTTCCTCTGATGTCACAAGGACTATTTCAACAATGTTCTTACTACCCTTTTTGGCATTAGATGTGGCGTACATTGCTTCTATGCAGGGTCAGAAAGCTTTCTGATTTAAAAAAAAAAAATGCTAATTTGCATTCTGAGGATGAACAAGGGTCTTTACAGGTTTGGAACAACATGAAGAGGTGAGTAATTAATGACAGTATTTGCATTTTTGGGTGGACTATCTCTTTCAATCTTAATCATAATTTAAATAAATAATTGCTGGACAGTTCAATTGTTACAAAAATTCATTGTGACTTTTAATTTGTGACCTAATGAAATTTTTTGCTTTTCACCACATTAATAAATACAAGGAAATATAATTTTTTTTTTAGGTGAAACTGTTTTATAATCTAACCTATTTTATAATGGTATAACCCATTACAATGTAAAAAACAATCATCCTGGCAAAAATATGAACACTACTACAATATTAGTACTATTAAAACTGAAGTTGTCCAAATCCATTTTATGACGCAATTAACAACTATAACAGAGATCCAAGATGGCAGGAGCTGAGTTTGTATGAAACAACAGAGAGTGAGTCAGTGGTGTGATATGAAAGATATGGAAGAAGCAATGCTTCAGATACTCATTATCAGGGAACAACAGATTTCAGAATGTTGTGACTGACCAATCAGAATCAAACTTGAAATACATTACCAATGCCATTTTCAATCTAATTTTTTTTTTTTTTTTTTGGTCTTATGTACAAGCACAGTAAATTTTAAATTCCCCTTCTTCAACACCAATCCAGAAATGCATTATTGGTTTACAAAAGTAAAAATGAATGTGGGTGAAAAAAGTAGCTTCTGCTCTCTTTAATGAAACACATGAGTGTCTTGTTTGTCCCTCACAGTTTTTCAAAGTGAGTTTTGACAGTACTAATCATAGAAAAACTTCCTGAAAAAGATCTAATAGCAAATTTATTTATTAATGAAATCCATATGAGACATTTAACTAAAGTGAAGTCATTAGTGGTTTTAGTATAGCAGAATCTAATTATCATCAAAGTTGAACAATTATGACATATCAGATATGAGTGAACCATACCCAAAATACATTTTCTTTTTTAATTGTAGTTAATCGCTTGAAATGTTGTACTATACACAGCTCTGCACTATTTTTGACAGTCTGGATTTTGTTGTGAGCATGAGCTTCCTATAAATGGCAAAAGGCTTTAACAGCATAGCAACACTCTGCACAGGTCCATGATGAACTGGGCATGTTGACAGGTTCATTAGTCTAAGATCAGATTGACCTTCTCAAGCTATGGATGCCCATCTGACAATTACAACAGAGCAAAGAACAGTCAATCAAAATGCATGGGCAACACTACTACATTTCCAAATTTGAATGGCTTGCCATTAGTTCTGGATTCTGAGGTGATTTATATATGCTCGGCCTATAGATATAACCTTTCACCCAGTCAGACTCTTACTTACCCATGACAGACATCATGAGATATTGATACCGATTCATCAGGGCAATAATCGCTATGTTCCTGACACGAATGCAACACAATAAGCCAAGTTTTCCGCTTAACAACAGCCGCAGCATCACTTACAGATGCACTGTTTACCTCCCTCCACCTCCCTTTGTTTGGCCCTGTGTGTATCCTCGTTAGGGTTGCATAAAGATTAAGGAAACGAGCATGTCATAACTCAGTTCCTAGCCTGGGGGGCAGCAGCAGCAGCCTGCACCAGAGCAGGGTAATCTCCTATCAGTGTGGCGTTCTCATTTGGCTTAAGAGATAGGACGTTTTTATAAGCAGCACCTCCGGTTACAGGCAAGATTTACATACTGAAGATGATAAACTCATTCTGGCACCTGTGTAATTCGCTAATGACACATAATTTTAGCATGAACTGACTGCGAGAGAGAGATAGAGGGAGAAAGAGGGAAAATTCTGCAGTTTGACAGGAAAGAAACCGCCATCCTTTCAGCACGGTGTGTCTGCAAACGCTTGCACAGTCTTGACGGGCTGTTTTAACAGTGACTTTCTTTAATTAGGTGTGCTCACTTTCGGTTTTATTTGCTAAGATCATGGAAATGCCTGAAGATGGGTAGATTTAATTAAAAGAGGTTGATGAAAGAACAAAGCCCTTGCCATCTTGCAAGTGTTTCCTCTGATAAAACTATGAATATCCTGCCAAATACAGGCCTAGCAGGGTAACAACTGTCACAGAGACACAAAGATAAGATTCATTTTCTTTCCGCTATACATTTGGGTAAATATTTTTACCGTGGCACCACACAGCCTTGCAGGGTGTCTGTTGTTTCTACTTAAGTAAAATGCATTATTTTTGGATGACTATGTTTACGCAACATTTAAGGAAGTGTTCATCTAAAAATAAAAATTATGTCATCATTTACACACACACATGTTTTGGAACACAAAAAAAGCTATTTAGCAGAACTTCCAAGATGTTCTTTTCCAGTATAGTGGAATTTAATGGTCACCACAGTGGTCAAGGAACATTTTTTCAATTTCAAGGTTTCAATTTCTTCACCTCTCAAACCTCTCATATGGTGTCAAAAGAACTGTTTTTGTCCTGTTTGGAGCTGGATCCACTTTTATTGTAAGGAAGTGAGTATCATAAATATTTTCCAAAATGTCTTGGTTGTTCTTGCCCTTGTTCCCTGATGAAGGGAATGGAGACATTATATTGTGATGACATAGGAGGTTTATTTGAGAGCCCCAATCCACTCTGACTTTCAGAGAAAATGCCAATGAATTTTGGCTAGTGGATTTTGCATACCTGAGCCACTCCCTGTGCATACTGGTATAAATAGGTGACAAGTGCATTCACTCATTCAGGTTTTACACTGAGGAGCCTAAAACATGTCCCTGGCAGCCAGCGATGGTTCGAAGATGTGGCATGGTGACATAACGTCTCCGTTCCCTCCATCAGGGAACAAGGGCTACATACGTAACTGAGACGTTCCCTGTCTGTCGGTTACTACGAGTTATGTTGTGATGACACAGGGGGTCGTCACAAAATAACTTGTTGATGAGGGCTTCCCCGAATTGACTCCAGATCAGCCAGATTGTCTAGGGATGGAGTCACCATTTTCTGGAGGACGTGAGCTGTCGTGAGAGCGAGACATGCGACGTGATCGTAGACCACCCTGCCAGTTGATGTACGAGACAATGGACCAACACATGCTTGTCTTGCAGCAATGGCTGGAACTGCTGCAAAGCCAGGAGGGAACGGAGACGTTATGTCACCATGCCACATCTTCGAACCATCGCTGGTTGCCAGGGACATGTTTTAGGCTCCTCAGTGTAAAACCTGAATGATGTGCCAAAGCAGTCGAGGCCCTGTCCAGAGCCCCAAGGCTGCCTGCCTGTAGCATGTAGCACCCTTACCCATACTGGAGGCGTCCAGGACACTTGTTCTAAGGGGACAGCCCTTAGGGAAGTTCTAAGGGACAGCCCGTAGGGGAGTACCCTGTACTGCCATGCCCGACCCTTGAACACAAACCATAGGAACGGCCTGTGTTGAGGAAGAATCGAGACATGAAAGTAAGTGTATGCAATGCAGAGGCGGCCTGGCCCACAGCACTTTAAGCTTTGGCTGTAAGAGCGGCCATCAGCTTACAAGGCTTTGGACGGGAGACGCGGACAATTCTTCCAAGTAGTGGCATATTGCGAGCACAGGTGCACTGCTCTGTCCACCTAGGGGTTGTCTACGTACACCCTAGCCACCCAGCCATCGAGGGTAGTGAGTACAGAGGAGGGAGATGAGCGGCTTCTGGCCAAAAAAGGGGCCGTCCACGACTTCGTCAGCTTCTCACCTTTGGGAAAAAAGGCATTGGAGCACGCCGCGGTTGTGAGCCGTGCCCCACGCCAAGAAACCAATCAACCAGCCGCAAAGACTTGGGGCTGGGCAGTTTGTTCACCTCCAGCCCGATACTCACGGCTGACCGGGAAAGCATGGCCATAAACTCCGGGTCCGATTCAGCGGTGGCGACAACTCCAGAGGGGGACAGCCCCGCCAAATCTTCATCCTCAGAGGATGATAGCCCATCCCCCGATATTGTGATCGACATCGGTATGGTTAGAGACAGAGGGTGCCACTCTGTTCCCCGGGAGGAAAGAGAGGAATGATCGCAGCGAAGCCATGCTCATACATCCGCAATGAATGCATGAGTCGTCCACGAACGCAGCTTCAGCGTGTTGGATGCTCAGACACTGAAGGCAACGATCATGGCCATCGACAGAGGACAGGTAATGACCGCAACCAAGAGAACACGGACAGAATCTCTAAAAAGACGCGAGCCGTCTGTGATGAGAAACTGCTCTTTTAGTTGAAGCACCCAGCGGAATCGCTGAATCAACAGGGACACCTCTGTTTGTGCCGTCACACCAACCAGGAACAGCTTCCAGTCAGATCAGAAAGGCTTTGAGGAGAAGAAATGATTCACCCACTCGGCTCTGAAGCAAAAATCTGAATGAGTGGATGCACCTGTAGCCTATTCATACCTGTATGCACGGGGAGTGGCTCAGGTATGCAAAATCCACTAGCCAAAATTCATTGGTGTTTTTTCTGAAAATCAGAGTGAATTGGGGCTTTCAAGTAAACCCCCTATGTCATCACGACATAACTTGTAGTGACCGACAGATAGGAAACTATGGGTTCCTTTGGGTTTGGAATGAGAAGGGTAAAAAAATATTTTTAAACAGTTCTTTTTAAAGAGAAGGTTCCAAAAAAAATGTAATTCTGTATTTATTTATTCACCCTCATGGCATTCTAAACCTGCATGACTTACTTTCTTAATTTGAACATAAAATAAGATAAAGTTGTTGGTTGTCTTATATGTTATGCAGAAAAAAGTCATTTTTGGGTGCACTATCCCTTTGAACCATTTTGTTGTTGTTCAAGGATTGCAATATTTTTCACTTGATTCCTACTGTGAACATTATTTCATGATTGTGATAATTTATAAACATAGAATGCTATCATCTGTTTGCTGTTAGAACAAAGAGATTGTCAGAGAAACATCATATTCTGTAAAGGCAGCTGTCAAAATCACAAAATAGGTTGCCAGCTAATCTCTTGAATTTTTTATTTTTGAGTCCAACACAATAACATATGGTTATGTGTAACACATAACTTTTACTTTTGGAAGCAAAGTGCAGGTTTTATTGTTATTCAGAATATGAGGATCTCATTTGCCTGTGTCCTCATTCCACTAACCACAATACACCTGTGATTCTGTGACTGTGAATCTGAGTCATCCACATCCTCATTACGCATTCTTATCTCCTTTCACTTGAACATTTGCCAGATGGCACATCCATATCAAAAGATAATAATGATGTACTAAGGAAATTAAGACTTTATTAAACTCTATTTTATGTGGAGAAAAAAGGGGGAAATCAAAATACATGGAAGCATTAGTTGATCCCTGATGATCCCATCTGTGTGTTGTAAGAGGTGAATCTCTCTGTTAGAGATAAGTACATTTACTAGTCGAACTATTTAACGCTTTAATACGAGATGTAGCCTAAGCATGCTAATCTAACAGGGAGCTTTCCCATTCCAATAATGGAGAAAAATCAAAGAATGAAAGAAGAAGAAAAAATCAGGCTGAGGTTTGGCATATTACTTTGCGTCCTTTGAAACAACTCTGCTAATTGACTTGTTAGTATTGTACTGGCTAGTAAACACGGCATGTTTCAAAATCTAAATGACCACAACCATATTTGGTAGTACATTTATATTACATTTAATCATTTAGCAGACACTTTTATCCAAAGCGACGTACAAATGAGAACAATAGAAGCAATCAGATCAACAAGAGAACAACAACGGTATACAAGTGCCATGACAAGTCTCAGTTAGTCTAGTACAGAACACGTAGCCAGGGTAAAAAAACCATTAATATATATATTTTTTAATGAGAATATGATAGACAAGAAAAGAAAAGATAAGTACTAGTATTAGTTGGCGAAAAAGATGAGTCTTTAGATGTTTTTTGAAAATGAGTAAAGACTCAGCTGTTCGAATTGAGATCGGGAGGTCATTCCACCAGCTGGATGCAGTCCAGGAAAAGGTCAGTGAGAGTGATTCTGAACCTCTTTGGGATGGCACCACAAGGCGTTGTTCACTTGCAGAGCGCAAACTTCTGGAGGGCGCATAAGATTGAACTAATGAGCTTAGGTATGTTGGTGCTGTGCCAGTGGTCGTCTTGTAGGCAAGCATCAGTACCTTGAATTGGATGCGAGCGGCTACTGGTAGCCAGTGTAACCTGATGAGGAGAGGAGTAACGTGAGCTGTTTTTGACTCATTGAAGACAACCCTCATAGTAGTTCTTATAGGAATCTATTCTGAAAAAGAATAATATTATACAATTATTACTATGAATATATAATAATATAAGAACTCTGTGTGTGAAATTACTATTATAGAATTATTACTATAAATATATTATTGTATAAGAACTATGTGTGTTCTTATACAATTATATAATTATAAATACACAAATAGTAATACAAAATACACAAAACCAATAGAAAATAACTGCATAAAATTATGACCTCAGCTAATTGCATTTAATATAAATTGAAACTATAAATAAAACTAAAACTATAAATTGAAACCATCCAAAAAAATAAAAAAAAATAAAAAAATAATTTTTACATAATATATATGTGTACTGTGTATATTTATTATGTATATATAAATACACACACATGCAGGTGTAACTACACATGTAAATACATATATTTACAAGTATATATTTATATTCATATAATTTATATTATAACAATTTATATTACAGTATACACATCTCACAGCCCTTTTATACAATAAGGACTTTCCAAAAGAGTTTCCACTTTTGTAAATTAAATCTCAAACTTAAGACACTTCAAAAATATGTCAGACATTTTGCAGTGGAAAGAAAAGGACAGTTATAATGAAGAATGTTGTTCTTTGGTATATTTTTTTCTTTCACTTAACTACCTGCACTCTAGGAGAACTCTGGGTTCTTGTTTCACCAGTGATTATGGCTCTCAGTTCTCTGCCATTTTAAAGAGTCTGATTGATGGAGATGATTGGCAGGCACCACTCAAAGGTTCACTACTGAAAATAAGCTTCAAGAAAGGCAAGTGTGCCATATGTGAATTTGGAAGTCTGAAAAACAGACCTAAAGTAATTTCACTTGCGAGTGAAAGAAAAAAAAAAAAGGCAAAATGTAAGTTTGAGCTGATAACAGGGCAATCCAATAAGACAAGCTGTAGAGAAAGTTCAGCCCAATCACATTTGTGTGAATGCTGGGTGATTGAGATGCCTGCAGACTCTCTTTAAATAATGCAGTGAATTAGCTGAGACGATGCCCGCAAGCATTCTCCCAGCGTTTATTTAAATGAAGTTGGGTCAGGCTTGTCAACTACAGATTAGTCTCTGTTGTCCAATAACATGCTCACTGCTTGGGAAAAGAACAGTTCAACAACATGTTTCTCTGTTGCTCTCTGACCCTGCAGGGGAGTGGGAGGAGTGCAGGGTGGAAGTGGGCTGTTGTTTCAAGCTGGTTGATTTCATGTACGGTTTGTGAGACAATAGATTGTAGATGCATAAATTAATGAAGGCCTTTAATTCAGGGCCTTTATTTATTTAGCTCTAATCAGTATGTGGAATGGTTTGTAATATAATCTTATTATCTTTTCCATCACAATAATAATTCTGTTAACAATTAAACCAAAAACTGGAATTCATTTTATGTATAAAAATTACCATGACTCCAAATGTGAGTAAAAATCAGTGTAAACTAGTATATGAGTGTAACTCGCCTGCATGAGAACATGATATGTTTTAAGTTGTTTAGCTCCAAATAAGTTCTATCAGTTATAACATGCTTTTGGAAATGTGGAAGCATGTTCCAAACATCTTCCTAAATTTGTAGTAAAGTTTATAAATCTATTTTTGACAAAAGAGAAGCATTTAAAAAGATAAGTTTACCTATGATTTTCTAACTATTAAAAAATGAATGATTGAATAAACAAACAAACAAACAAACAAATAAATAAATAATCACATTTCATAGCTGTAAGCTAATTGAAGGTTATGCAAGTTAATTATGCAAAATAAAATCTCAAATACACAGGGATGCAGAAAGAATGGCAACGAGCCGCAGCATCTTGTTCCCTCGTGGAACCATGGTTACATACATAACCTGGGATGATCCCTTTTGGGAAAATACGCTGCATTGAGAAACACTTTAGGAACGAGTATGCCCACGCCACCAAACTGACAAATCCCTGCCTAATGTGGAACAGCACAGTTAGGCTGAGAGAACTGAAGAGCCAAGAGTGGCATCGAGGCCAAGGCTATAAAACCTGACGAAGGTCAGAGAGGTGGACCATCCCACTGCAAATATTGTGCATCGATACACTGGATGAGAAGGCCTTGGAGGCTACCATACCTCTAGTGGAATGAGCCCTGACCACCAGTGGCGAGGAAACACCAGAAGACTTGTATGAAGTAGTGATAGCATCCACTATCCACCTGCTGAGGGTCTGCTTGTTTGCAGGAAGACCCTTCTTATAAGCACCGTAGCATACAAACAACATCCAACTTCCTCCACAGGGCAACTCTGGACACAAACAATTAAGCTTTTCCTGGTCAGGGTCACGAAATGGAGGAGGACAGAATGCCTGTAGAACGACTGGCCAGGGAAAAACAGAAAGCAACTTTGGGACATACCCCTGTCTGGGGTAAAGAAAAGATTTCACCATATCAGGTGCAAACTCGTGACATGATGGGGCCACTGACAGGGCCTGCAGGTCACCAGCTCTCTTTAGGGAAGAGATGGCTAGTAGAAATACAGTCTTATCTGTAAGCAGTCTCACCCACAGGGGCGTGGTGAGCAGCAATAGCAGGCAAGTAGACTAGAGGGTAATTTTTTTACAGATTGGGCTCGGGTCGGACTTGGGCTCATTTAGCTTCATTCCTTTTATTGTGCCCACATACGTGCAGAGCATACTACTGTATGAAACATGTTATAAGTATTATCCATTGCCTACGCAACGCATATATGCACAAATTTTTATACAGGTGACAGTTGACCATGCAGAGCATCAGGGGGAAGTTGGAGAGTGGGGAGTCACTAAAAGTTCCCAAATGCTTCAGGAAAAGCTGCACTTTGGAAGAGTTTTGATTTGATTACCATGGCAAACTGTGAGTCAATTAGTCATGTGCAGTGCAGAATCTGCAAACAAATCCTCGCACATGACAGAAAAAATGCACGCAATAGGCTTAAGCATGCCGCAAAGCCCCAGCAAAAGTAATTACCATGAATGTGTCAGGGGAAATAGTATTAAGAAATTATAAGATAAGATATTTGAATTATTTATTAATAAATTAGTGTTTTCTGAGTCCGTGTCGCAAAGATGATCCTGACTCGCCAACTCCTCAATGGATGCGCCTTTTTAAAATCCATAAAAATAGTTTTTGTTCTTGATTTGAATTATTTTGTTTTAAAGTAGTAATTTAAATCTTTCTATAGATACATTTAGCACGTCTGTGAGGCAAGTATTCACCCATTTCATGTCAATAATATGAAGGTGTCATGTCAGTCTAATGCAGAAAGCGCATCCTGTATCCTTTATTTTAGAAAAGCACAACGCTTTGTTGATATTGTATGTGCACACAAATAAAAGTAGACCTTTTACAGTTCCGAGTGATATATTACTTACCTTTATGAGCAAAAAGTACTGCATATTTTAAGTTGTTTCCAATGCAAGTGATCGCGCCGGCGCGTCCTGAAAGTGCTTTAGAACACAAACAATTAGATATATGTCTAATAGCACACATTTATATAGGCTAAACATTTAAACTAACATTGTGATATGCTTGAACTGTTTTATACAGTATCTATATATTTTATTTTAGGCAAGTTGTGATGATTTGGGAAGGCTTAATTGATCAAACATAGGCTATGATCAATTCACTGACTGCCACTGGCCGCTTGGTCATTACTTTAAAAAACAAAAACGTACATTTAACGAACAAAAAAAATAAAAAATGCTCCAAATGTTTTTAACTAAATTGTAAATTAAATTACCTTAATAAAAAAATGAAACAAAATATAATCACTTTGACATTACATACAAAACTGAACTATTTTAATAGCCGAAACAGTAGTAAGCTGTTTTGGGAGAAGGGGACGGGCTCGGGGCGGACTCGGGCCGGTAATTCTGATAAGCTGTCAGACCAGGGCCGGGCTAGGGCTTGAGCGTCTCGGGCCAGGGCTGGGCTGGGGCCTATATCTGAGGCCCATGCAGGGCTCTAACTTAGACGTTCAAAGTGGAGGAGGATAACCCTGTGGCAAATCTCTCTTGTAGAAATTACAACACTGGCCCAACAGGGCAAATGACTGGGTCAAACTGACAGCTTTGACACCATGAAGTGAACAGTTAATCATTTATTAGCGTACAACCTCCTTGTAGAGGGAGCTCTGGATTGGAGGATGGTCTGATGCCACACCCACAGCTTCCACAGTTCCGGGCGGGGGTGAAAGATGCTGTCCCCTGCCTGTGAGAGGAGAAGATGGGAATCTACCATGGAGAGACTTCTAGTAGAGCTACCAGGTCTGCAAAGCATTGACGACCCGGCCAGTTTGGGGCTACTAACAAGAGATGGACCCTGTCCTGGCGAACTCTCTCCAGAACTCACAGGAGCAGTCAGGGGGAAGGTGTACAGATGAAGCCTCGGCCAAATCTCTACCATGGCGAGTCAGAGAGAACCAGAGGGGACATTGTGAGGTCTCTCGAGACGCAAACAAGTCCACCTGGGCTCAACCAAACTTCTTCCAAATCTGCTCCTTCACCTTGTGTGGAGTTTCCATTCCCTGGGCCTCTGCCCCTGTCTTGACAGGAAGTCTGCTTCCTGATTGAGTTGCCCAGGGATGTGCACTGCCCTCAGGGAGAGCAGTTTCCCCCTGGGATCACAGAAGGATCTGATGTGCCAGCCTGTACAGGGGGCGTAAGCGCAGACCCCCCTGGTGGTTGATGTAAGAGACCACTGATGTTTTGTCTGTGCAAACAAGCACATGATGGCCTCTCAGGTCTGGGAGAAAATGTTTCAAAGCTTGAAATACTGCCAGCATCTCCAGGCAGTTGATGTCCCAGTTGAGATGGGGACCTTCCCACAGACCTTGGGCGGAGCGACCACTCATGACCGCTCCCCAGCCCATGAGCGAGTCGTCCATCATTAGCATTACGTGATAACATGGAGCCCCCAACACGGCACCTTGTGACAGGAACCATGTTTTCTTCCACTTTTCTAAGGCATGGAAACATTGCCGCGTGACCTTAATCATGCGAAATGGGTTGCCCCTTGGGGAAAACCCTTTGGTCCTGAGCCACCACTGCAAGGGTCTCATGTACAGCAGGCCAAAATGTATCACATTGGACACAGCTGCCATTAGACCCAATAGCTTCTGAAACTGCTTCACAGTGAGTGACTGGCCTTCTCTCACTCTCTTGACTGCCGTGAGGATTGACTCGATCCGAGCAGGAGACAGACGTGCCTGCATCTTGGTCAAATCCCACACCACGCCCAGATAAGTGGTCCTCTGTAATGGAGAACAATCACACTTTCATTTACACTTAACCCCAAACCCAAAACTATAACGAGAACGACAACTAAATCCCAAAGCCCAACCACTATCTGCTCTGATTGAATTAGTATCAACCAATCGTCAATGTAATTGGATGCCCTGGAGTTGCAGGGGTGCCAGAGCAGCATCCACACACTTTGTAAAAGTGCGGGGTGAGAGTGCCCGACCGAACTGAAGAACTCGATATTGATATGTTTTGCCCCTGAAAGCAAACTTTATGAACTTCCTGTGTTGAGGAAGGATGGAAAAATGGAAGTAAGCATCTTTCAGATCTATAGTCACAAACCAGTCTTCAGACCTGATTTGAGACGTGACTTGCTTGATCGTAAGCATTTTGAACTTGAGTCTCATGACTGAGCGGTTCAACTATTGAAGATCTAGAATTGGACGCAACCCCCATCCTTCTTTGAAATGATGGAGTAACGGCTGTAGAACCCGGACTATCTGTCGAGAAGAGGGACCACCTCGATGGCCTTTTCCTCTTTTCCTACTTCTTGTTCCATTACCAGAGCCTGCTTGGAGTGGGAAACACTCCATTGAATAGAGGCGGACGTGACCCGAACTGAATCTTGTACCCTCTTTCTACAGTGTGCAGGACCCATTGAGACATATTTGGCAGAAGCTACCAAGCTGCCAGATAATGTACTAAGGGAACCAGTCTCTCGAGACTGGCCTCTGGTCTGCTATGAACTGCTAGCTTGATGCCCTGAAGCGGAGAACCGGCAGGGGAAGGCTGATCTTGCGTTCTAGAGACTTCATTGGAGGTAGCGAGCCTCTCAGGACCGCTACATTTCTGGGCGGAAGCTGAGAGATATACTCGCTGGAGACCGGTGTGCCCTGAAGCACAGGGGGTGGCAGGGTTAACTGAACAATCTCCTGAGGGCACTGAGGAGAGACAGGAACCGTGTGATGAGGTGTGAACCGCTCTTCCCCAGAGGGTGTCAGGACCTCTTGACCGAAGCCTTCTTATTAAAAATGACCCTGCCTTTATCGTTAATATTAGACAGGGTCAATCACAGATGTCTTTCAGTGGCCACTAGGGCTGCCATAGACCACACAATTGCTCTGGTGGTCTCCTTTGTGGCCCGGAGTGTCAAATCTGTGGCTCTTACCAATTCAGCAATGTCATCATTTTTAATCTCTTCTCACTCATCCATCTCTTTTAGCAGGTCAGCCTGGTATGCCTGCAACACAGCCATAGTGTGCAAGCAAGTGTCAGCCTAACCGGCTGCCATGTACGCTTTACCCACCAAAGCCGAAGAAGCCCGAAGTGGCTTGGTGGGTAACACTGGGGTCTTAAGGGAAGATGCACCGCTAGGCGAAAGATAGCCCGCAAGCGTATCCTCAACCCGGGGAATCCTCCCATAACCGCGCTCATTCAGCATATATATATGTTTGTGTGTGTGTGTGTGTGTGTGTGTACAATTAAAATAACTCCTAAATACTTTACAGTATATTATATTATTATATTATTGTTAAAATTATTAACTAGTGATGTAAATACTTACAATTCAATAGTATTATATAAAAAAAATAAATAAAATAAAATAAATAAAATATTATTAATAAAAAAAAAAAAAAATAATAATAATAATAATAATAATAATAATAATAATACTTCAGATATGTTTCCCCAATTTGAGCTGTCTTTTTTTAAATGAAATAATATATAAGAAAATATAAAGATAAGTTGCTGGATATTTTTATAAATTAATATATTAAATTAAACATGAACTATTCCCCAGTAATGTTCATGTAATATTTAACTTTTTTCGTGCAGTTTAACACGATATCATACAAAAATATATGTATTTCCTTCTATTATGTTTTGTTTTTATAGATTAATATATTAATCACAACTTGAAAATTGAAAATGTGGTGTAGTTGATTGTTTCATTTTTAAGTTTGCTATCATTACTCTAACCTAGATTGCATTTCAAATACCTAGATAGTGTCCGTGATTTATTTCCAATGCGAGAGCTTTTCAAGATACTGGAGGTGTTGAGCCGAGATAAAAATGGCCTCTGCAATTGGAACAAGCTGGCCACAAATTGAGCTGTCTAAATCTCAAACATGCCATGATTAATCTGTTTGGTTAAAAAGGTGCATATTTGCATGGCAGCAGAGACAGAGAGTGAAGAGGACGAAAGTGCTCTTAGATTCCTTCGGTGGGCTGTACAAAAGTGTAGATCTGTGAGAGGAAGAAATGGAAAATGAGGTGGAGCCATCAGCAGCCTCTCTGTCAGTTCAGTACAAGGTGTGTTCTGCTAGTCAGGTAGCAGGTGTTCCCTGAGGATTGATGTCCTAATTTTTATGACCCCTCAGTTTTGTTAATGACCTTGGTTTAAACTACAAGGGTGTTCTTGGGCATCTTGTACTGTTCTAAATAGCAGATTAATCAGTAGAACTTTAGCCTCAACTTAGACAACATCTACTGCCCCACTTCTGATCAGGGTCTCATCAGCACCCCCTGCCGAAGACACTGAAATTTGAACAAGTTTGGTGTTTAATTGATCTGATTATCTCATTTTCCTTGCAACAACATCTGTTCTGTACAAATATAGTCACATATCCGGCATCGAGAATATGATTTAGGATCTTTTGGAACTTCATGGTGCATTCTGAATAGCTCATTTCATCACACAGTCAGCAACACACCCATATACTGGGATTGTTTTGCTCATCTATCACAGGAAAGGGAGTGGATTACACCTAATAAAGGTGCTGATGATAGCTGAGACTCGGGTGCTGAAACAGGGTTGTGCTTCCTCAGCTGCGAGCGAGTCAGGCCATCTGGATCTGATCTGGATAAGGCTGCAGGACTCTCAGTAATCGCTAGAGTAACTCAGGTAAACTATCACAGATGTGAGATAATTGCGAGGAGCGGGCTTTCAAAACAACATCATTTGGGGGAGTTGCAAACCTTCCAGCCTCTGCACTATTGAGGCCTGTAGAAAAGTGAGAGTGGAAAACATTTTCTTAGTAGCTCATTTTCTTACACTTTTTTTTTTTTTTTTTTTTTTTTTTTTTTTTTTGAACTTTCAGAGGTTTGAAGGAAATGAAAATGTGTTCAAGTTTCAATACCTTGCTGAAACAAACAAAAAACAAAAACATCTTAAACAAGCCTGAGCTGGTCTGCTGGTCTTAGCTGGTTTAAGATGGTCTATGCCATAATTTGGTATTAAGCTTATTTGTTGTAAGTTACTTATGAATGAAATGTACTGATGAAATAAACTTTGAGATGACCTTTTGTAGAATTTTTGGCAGGATTGTTTACCTATTCAGTTAACAAAAAAAAAAAAAACTCTTGCTATGTACTGCACACTACTGTTGCATTTTTCTAGATTCAATTAAAATAATAGCTGACTATTAATAACACCAAAGTATGTTTTATAAATAATTATTGTTTACATATGTGACCCTGGACCGCAAAACCAGTCTTAAAGGCATACTCCACCCCAAAATGAAAATTTGTCATTAATCACTTACCACCATCTCGTTCCAAACCCGTAAAAGCTCTGTTCGTCTTTTTGAACACAATTTAAGATATTTTGGATGAAACCGGGAGGCATGTGACTGTCCCATAGACTGCCAAGTAAATAACAGTGTCAAGGTCCATAAAAGGTATGAAAGTCGTCGTCAGAATACTCCCATCTGCCATCAAACGTGCAATCTGGGTTATATGAAGCGACAGGAACACTTTTTGTAAGCGAAGACATCAAAAATAATGACTTTATTCAACAATTCCTTTGTCAACAGTCTCCTCTGTGTCTCTCCATATCACTGTATGTTGCATATGTTTTCTTCGCTTACAAAAAGTGTTCTCGTCACTTCATATAACCCAGATTGCACGTCTGATGGCAGATGGAGTATTCTGACGATAACTTTCATACCTTTTATAAGTATTTACTTACTTACTTACTTACTAAGTGAAAACGTATTAGATAAATGAGCCAAACATTAAATCGAAATGTAAAGCAAAATGCATCAGATTCAAAATATGTTAAGATATTTGTTAATCAAAATCTAAACTCCATAATCATAATACAGGGAGATGGTACAATTTACATAATGCTGGTATTAGGTACATTTGATATTTGGTGCCCTAAACTGTTCTGACAAACTCATGTCATAGCTATCAGCATGTGTCATGCGTTAATCATAATTCAGGGAGATGGGTCTTGGTTTTGGGATTTCAAGAACAATTTGTCCCACCTATCTGTGCTATGTCTAAACCGTGAGCTCACTGAGTGATGAGAACAAACAGCTCAAGAACATTCCAGCTCTGATGAAATATAGGTCAGGCCAGGTAAAACAAGCAGTCACACCTTGCTGCTTCTGCAACACTAACACAGTTTTATTATTATTTTTTTAACTTGCATGTTTTGAATTCAAGTTCATCATTTTGTGAATATCTTGGTATTGTTTACAGAGCACTATAACATTATATGTGTTCATTTGACCTGAATAGCTTCTACAAGGCAATTAGACAGGAATGAGCCAAAGAAAGACCAGAACCAGATCTAAACAGGTGGTTAAAAAAATAAAAGCCATTTTGATGAAATGTGTTGCAATACAGCAATTACTATCTCACTACAACTTTTTTTTTCTTTTTCGATTTCTCCCTAGAATATCCTCTTTCTATCAGCATGACAGGGGTTTAGAGCATTTTCTCTGATCATGTTAAAGCAGACAGCATGTGACAGCAGGGGATGAAGATTCAATATGATCAGTGAGAAAACCAGTAGGAGAAACCAAGACAGTTGGATTCAACCCATGTGCATTAGAGAATATTTTCTATAATTGTAAATAATTGGTAGCTTTGCAGAGAAGTGACACCGATGCCAAGTAATACCAGGCTACATGGTTGGATATTCTAACTAATTGGCTCTTTAAAACAGGCTAGGCATTTTTAAGGTCCTTAAATTGGTCCTCTTCCCTTCAGAGAGCAGTTTGAGTGCCAAAACTAATTAGACCATTGCTGATTGTTTAGAAACCCAGAGCACACTAAGGCAAACCAGACGTCAGAGAGAGGAGCGGAGCCAGGAGCTGACTTACCACAGCTCAGCTGGGGAGGGAAGCAAAATGTTGCTTATTAGGTACGAACTTAGAAAAGGATTCGCAGCGAGGCCTGAAGAGCTGTTACAACATGTGCTGGGCAAGACTTAAAACCGAACACATAACTCTTTAATGTGTGCGTATGTGCCCTGCATAGCCTTGATTTCTCGCTCTTGTCGTCTCGCTCTCTTGTTTCAGATCCAGACTGAATAAATGTGGCCCTAGCTCTGTAGAACATTAATGAGAGATAGTTGAGGTGGTTACAGTTGCTTATATGGTATCCACAGTCTTTAGCTGTGTGTCTCTGTTTATGTGTTTACCTGGCATTCTCACATTCAGCCTAGGCTTTAACAGTTTCCTGACCTCTGACCTCTGCTCTCATCGGGGATCAACAGTGTCTCTGTTTCCATTATTATTCACAGACTGCTGCAGTTGGAGTGAGGAAATTTTCCAGTGTTGTTTTAACTAAATGTATTTCCCCTCACTAATTCCTCGCAGATGCCATAGTAGGCGGCACTCAGATGACAGAACATTGACTCATTTTGAAGATTGCTCATCTTACATCTTGAGCCTAAAAACCCTGTTGAGCAGCATTTTTGTTCTTCCAGTCATAAAACTGTTTCTGCCTGGTAATTGTAAGTAAATTTCCCATTGTTGGTTATAATGTCACATTGTACAGTTGCATTGTGAGTGAAAATCATGAGAAATAAAGTTGTAGTGCAATCATAAAATTGTATGTGAATAAATTTAATTAGCTAAAATTATGTGAAACAAAGTCGCAATTGTGAAACATAAAGTCACCATTACAAGAAATAAAGTCAAAATTACAAGGAGTTAGATATGTAATATTGTTAGATATTAAGTCATGTTGCAAGACACAAAATTGCTGTTGTGAGATATAAATTACAGGAGAAAAAGACAAAATTAGGAGAAAGTGGCAATTGTCAGATAAAGTCACATTTAAAAGAAATAGCCATAATTGCAAGATACAAAACCACAATTATGAGAAATTAAGGTCACATTACAATAAATAGTTATATTGTGAAATATGAAGTTATATTGTGATATTTTAAGTGATTAGCCTGATTCGGATGTTTAAGTGTTTCTCATGGGGACAGCAGGGGTTAGTCAGTGATTTTATTGCTGTCCGAATCCAGATTGCCTGTGCTTTTCTCCCAACATCCACGTAAAAATCCCTGGCCGAATTACCTACTGTTTTTTGACAAAAACCAAGGTTGTGTGGTAATTCAGTTGCTGTCTGAATCCACATCTCTGAGTTTACAAGAAAAACAAATTCACTGTTTAAATCCCCTTTGACCACTGCCAAACACCACACAGTAACTGTTGCACTTTTGCTGTAATTTGCATGCATATTTATTACTGAAATGCAGTAAAGAATTTACAAAAAAACAATATTTCACTGCACAAAGTTGCTGTTGTGAGATACAAATTGCCAAATATGAGATGAAAATTCAGAATTAGGAGTAAACTGGTAATTGTGAGTTATAAATTAATGATTATAAAGTCATAATTAAGATACAATACAATTACAATTACAAGAAATACAGGTGAAATTACAATAAAATTATATTGTGAGATATGAAGTCATATTGTGAGAAACAAAATTGCTGTTGTAAGATTTAAAGTCAGAATTTAGGGGAACAAATGCACAATTGCGAAATATAAAATCACAATTAAAAGAAAAATCATAACTGTCACAATTCTAAGAAATAATATTACATTTTTTAGATATAAAGTTGCAATTGTGAGAAATTTACAAGTTTCTTTCTCATAATTGAGATTTTTTTTTAATCGTAATTTAGCATTATTAACTTGCATAAACTGCAGTAAGCTTACAGCTATGAAATTTGACATTCATTCATTCATTCATAAAACAACAACAGCAACAACAACAAAAAAGGTGGAAACAGGCTTCCATACATATCAGCACTAAACGATCAGTAAGCAGAAAAAAACAGTCTGTATATAAATTCATGCTGGCATAATCTGGTCTTTTCAGCAGGACAAAATTTTTCTTATATACTGCCATTTCTATCTAGGCCCATAATTTCCACAACAAAATGCAATGAGGTTCCAGTTTGGTGCATTGTGGTGCAACCCAGACCGCACGTGGCATTGAAAGGATTATTCTCAGGTACGGAGGAAGAGAGAGCGAGAAAGAGAAGGATCAAATGAGAGAACAAGCCAGTGTCCTAGTAGCCTCATTCTCCCTACTAGTAGAGCATGTCCCAACTGTTGTCAATTTATCAATGTAACGTGCACTAGTGGGCACAGTTTGAGCCTCCATTAGGGCAGGTGCCTCCATCCATCTTCGCTTCACTCTCTTACTCTACCCTGTCTGGGGAAACTAAATAGGGCTTTTGAAGAAATGTAAACAACCCTCAGTGGACGATCATTGCGTCCAGCCCTCAGCAGATGTGAGAGGTTCTGTTTGGTTGTGTCAGGCTGCTGATGAAAGGATCTTTGGAGCCTACATATGTCTTTTGTCCTGTCAAACCATTTTTCTTGGTGAAAATGTTGCCATTTGTTTGCAACGTCATATTGCAAAGAAATTATATATGCATTTAAAGTATGTAATGAATTCTTGGAGTCACTTTGAATGCTCCAATGGGCTCTTCATACATGAAGTTATAACATGCACATTAGATTACATTTTGTCCTCAGATGTCAAGACTGTTAGCAGGAGGGCATAGCAGTGTTCAAGGAAGACTGAATCTACATCTCACATAGGCATGTTGAACAAAATCTGGTCCTTTTATTCCTTATTATTAAGTTTCTTCTGAGGATTTTTACCCTTGGGCTTTTGCTCCATTCATTTTGCTACACTCAAAGCTGTGCAGTCAGGGGTAAATATAACAAGCTTTTAATTAAAACAGAAAGAAATTAAACTAGGACGAGGTAGATTAATTTGAATCTCTTGGATGACAATGATTAGATTCGTCACCAGCACTGGGCCTTGTGAGGAGAACGAACCACATGTTTTGTTTTTATTTTGTTCTCCAAATTGACCCTTGTAGCAATGATGGAGGTTATGGTGAAAGAAATGAATGGCTATTTCACTCGACAATCCAGCACGGTCCAGCTCACTAACTGCGTGTGCGTCAACAGCCTTGAGAGGAAGTTGAGCTAATGATGATTTGAGGATCACAAAGTAAACCAACTGAAGGCGCCATCCCTCCCATGCCACTGAGCATGTCCTGCTTATTCCTTTTTTTATATCATTCAGGCCTAAGTTCATGTTGTATCAATGTTTAATGGATTCATAGAGGGTTTCAAGTTTATTGTAACAGTTTCAGTTTGGTTCTGATTCTTCTTAAGAGTTAACATTCCTGTAATTCCGAATCACCTACTGTATTTTCATATTTTATTGAGAACAATTTGTCCATGCATGTTTTTTTTTTTTTTTGAGCTCATAATTTTTAATCAAAATGTCATAAGCTCGGTCTTCCAGTAAAATCTGGAAGATCTTCTCCAGTTAGTCTGCTTAAACCCCACCCATTTCTTAAAATCCGCCTCAAGCTTGTATTCAGAGACAGTATGCCTCCATGTAATTGTACCAAGTGCCCGATTTGCTTTTCTTCAATTTCACTTGGATGTACATTACAATAAGAAAGGGAAGATTGCATTTATGGTTACACTGTTGACCCATCCCTCACACCTTAACCCACCCTTAAACCTACCCATACCACCAAGCCTGTCCCTAACCTTAACGTATGTGTCCTCGTTACAGTGTAATTGTAAAGCTAAGTACTGAGTAATATTAATCAACTACATGTTTTTACTACGGTTAGGGTTAGGATTAGGGTATGGCTTAGTGTTATCTGCATGTAATCATGCATAATTTATTGTTATTATAAATAGTAAGTATACGTAACGTGTAACAAGGACACCTTAAAATAAAGTGTTTTGGCAATACAATATAAACACAATAAGTGCATTGTACATATTTTTTGATGTAAGTAGTCAAGGCCACCTAATATAAAGTGGAGCCATTAATTTTATATTAAACCAGCTCCACAGGGTCATTCATTAAGGAATCAGACTACACTATTTGCGTTTTATGTTTTGGATTCACTGCAAAGAACTGCCTGGGAGTCGGACTCCACAGTTGGCCCAGTGTTTTTGTGATTCAGTAAAAAGAACTGGTTAATTTTCATTCCATATCTGGATTACACTATTAATTTTTTGATTCACTATAAAATAAATTACTCGGGAATCATTCATTTGGGAATCAGACTACAAGGTTGGGGCTGTAACGTCATTAGCGGTTTTGTGAATGGCGTTCTATCCTCATCAGCAGAAGAATGCACTTTTTTTATTTATTTTTTAACAAAATGAATAGGTCCTCAACTATTAAAGATGACAATAATGACAGTGAGGGAAAGGATATGAACTTTGTGTGCTTCAGTATTTTAATGTCCTCTTCCTGTCCCCTCAATCTTACATTGGGGAAGTTTTGACAGTGAAGACTGTTTCAGCTTTATAGCCTAAGAGCATTCTGTGAGATGGAAATCTAATTATTCAGAACAAGACCATCGAATAATGAATTTATCAAGGTTCTGAAAGTAAGGTTATATCTGTCTCTCTTAATATTCAAGTACATGTTCTCTATGGTCAGCATCCATTGAATTGGGGTCTGGTGGCTCTGTACCGAAAGCCTGTGATGTTGGATTGCCATCACTGCAGTTTAATGTAACCTGCTGCTCAATACTGGTTTATCTTCATGGAGTTCCATCAAGTTTCTTTATGTAGGAGTTGGATTGATTAAAAGAGATTTTGATAAGCATGCAGGTATCTGCATGAGCAAACAGGAACGACACACTTGCTGCTTCGCTGGGCAATGATGTGCGATGATTGATGCATCCTGCGTGCTGTAATTGGCAACAGGTGCAATTACAATAGTCATTTAAAAGTTTCTGATGTTATTCTCGCTGTTTTGCAAACAGGGCACGCAAATAATGACATAATGAATTAATGACATTAACCTCCCCAAACTGCTGTGCCTGTCAAACAGCTAATTTCAGTCCTCGTTTGCCTTGCGCCACTTATTAATGGATGTTTATTGCATGTTTTTAGCAAAGACCTGGAAGTTTAAACTGTCAGTTTGTTGATGAATCTGTGAAGTAAAGCTGTCCATACTGGACATCTGCATAGCTGAACACATTCTGTGGGGAAAATGATTTGCCTGGCATAAGACTTAGAAGTTAAATAGACAATATAATGAAGATTCTCTCATACTTTCTAATCATCTTAATGCTCCATGTCTTTATCCAACCTTTTTTTTTTTCTTTTTTTTTTCTCTGAATATTCATTATTTCAATATCATCTTGCTTAATAATTCATGAGACCCAAATGCAAGTGAGTTAGGTACTGCTGATTATGAGATTGATAATAGCACTTTTATTGGATAATTTATGGAAATATGAAAGGTAAGGTGGGCCAGGGATTATGATGATCTTTTTCGCTCGACTAATCCGTTTAACCTGAGTTCACTTTACAAAGCTTTTAAAAAGTTAGTCATAACTCCTTCTGTATTAAACTTATATATAAAACAGGTAAAACGACTCGAGTGTGTTCAGTAAGATTTTTTTTTTATAGATTATTATTATTATTATTATTATTATTTAAAACACAGTAAAAACAGTAACATTGTTAAATGTTATTACAATAACAGATTTCTATTTAAAATATATTTTAAAATGCAATTTATTCCCGTGATGGCAAATCTGAATATTCAGCAGCCATTACTCCAGTGATGATCCTTCAGAAATCAGTCTTATATGCTGATATATAAAAAAATATATATTTTTTGTAACTTTACTGTCACTTTTAACCAATTTAATCTAATTAAATCTAATTTTACTCTACATCAGCGCATCAAAAAGATCACGTCCTCCTCCATTTACGGGAGTTTCTGACGTTAAAACGGCAGCATTCGCTCGGCTACGGCAAAAACAAAGCTCTCTCCTAGATACAATAATAAGAGAATGGATGTTGCTTTAGCCAGCGTTCCTTTTCAACACAGTGCTTTGAGATAAACTACATAAAGCTGATGCACTCTAATGTGTGTAGTCTGTAAATTAGCCTAATTTGGTCAAGCCCTGAAAAAAGGAAAGTCTTGAAAGCACATGACTGTCATACTCATTTTAATCCAGATACATTTTATCTTCTCATTTAAATAATTTGCTCTGAAGTGAACTTGATTCAATATGAAAGTAATTACTATCTATTATATTCAAACAAGATGTTGTAAACCTTTGGTCATGCTAATCAAATCTTCTTTTATTCCAAATTAAGATTCTAGTTTTCTCGCTGTTCCCTCCTTTTCAGATTTGATGCTTATTATCTAATTTTCTTTTTGAGGCCTTGATTACACTTCGTCTGAAAATGGACAGTAATTACTGCCTCACTGCTTACAAAAGGTCTGCGGCAGAAAGAGGCCGAAATCATTCTTATTCAAGGAACAACAAAGCAGGCAAATGAATCTCTTTCTGCCGTGTCTCATTTCTGTGCTCCCAATACACATCTCTCCTCTGGATTAAACCCTTTTACCCTTTCCCTTACGCTGTGAATCATACATGCTCTATTCAGAGACATAATACGCACAACAAGCATAAAACAATATTCAGAGGAGGCCTCGTGCTTTGAACAGGTTGGCCTGGAGCTCTGTTGCCGGAGTCACTTTGATGTGGATCTTAGCTCATGAAAGACTGGTCCACTCTGGCCCGCAGGTATTTGCTGATATTTACACATTTTAATCGCACACTCGCCTGCTCCGCCAGGTGTGTGTGTCAAGCGCAAACCGCCCTGTTTAGTTTATCATTTCCAGGATGAGGAGTCTCCTAACTCGAAGCGACAGAATGGTGTGAAATGATTTCTTGCTCTAGAAAGGAGATTTCATTATCGCCGAGACACACCCTTCTCCCCCTCCGTTGCGGGTTTGTGCAAGCGCGAAGCGGAGAGACCAGCTGAAGGGGCTTTGTGGGGAAAATCTGTGGCGGTTTGTTGTTTTAATGCTTTATTAAAGCCAAAGATGGCAGAACCTGATTACCATCAGCTTTAGAGAAGCAAAAGGTTAATGATGCCCCTTTTCTGATATAGTGAGAGTGAGGAGGAAGAATAAGGAGAGGTAGAGAGTATCTATTTTGTTCTGATAAGATTTCTGCTGGCCTCATACCACACCCAAAGCAACTCACAGTGGTTTGTTTTGCTCTGCCCTTGGTAACGTCGGGCAGGTGAGGGACTGCTTTCCTCTGATGTATGAAACGGACTCTTGTTTATGTCAGTTGAAGCTGGCCACTTCTCTGAATTACATAGATAAATCATTAAGAGAAGAGAGGATTGCGGAACAATCTTGATGCCACAGGAACAGTAACTCACTTAGTTGTCTGTTGTTTGATCTTGAATGAAGCACTGTTAAGACATTTTCTCATTTTAGAACAATCCCCCTTAAAATGGATTTTTTTTTGCAATGCCAGTTTTGATTCAATGTACTTAAAATGTCACACCATTGTTCTAAGAAACTTATCCCACCTGTGGTTTTGGGGTCAAATGAAAGCCTCTGAATTCTTGATGGAGCCGCAGTAGGATTTGTCTTCAGCA
The DNA here is from genome assembly GCF_018340385.1 of Cyprinus carpio. NCBI lineage: Eukaryota > Metazoa > Chordata > Actinopteri > Cypriniformes > Cyprinidae > Cyprinus > Cyprinus carpio. The sequence continues at coordinate 14,558,336 of NC_056602.1, forward strand.
TATTAGAATGATTTCTGAATGATCATGTGACAGTAAAGACTAGAGTAACGGCTGCTGAAAATCCCAGGAATAAATGACATGTTAAAATATAAACAAAACTGTTAATAAAATAAAATTGATGAGCATAAGAATTTTAAAAAGATTAAAAAAGAAACTTGCAGACCACAAACTTTTGAATGGTGGATACAATTAATTGTATATAACTGGTATATTTCAAACACAACTTTCACTAAAGCCTTGGATTTCACTTTTGACATTGCATCACATCTTGTGTATTTTAAAGCAGCCATTATTTGACTACCTAACATCATAGAACTAGACTGGATCAGTGAACCCACACTCCACATTCTACATACAATTTTAAATTATTGTATTAAATTATCAACGACTGTGAGATTTGACTGGTAAAAATTTAGTTTTATTGTGTTCAGATATTCAAGACAATGTCACAAAGCTTGTTTCCAGTATCAAAAATGATATGTTATGGTATTTATAGTGCATTCTTTACAGAAAACAAGTCAAGAATGACCTCAAGACATACAAAACAAACCAAAATGCTCATGCTGAGCTACATATTGTTAATCAGTATAAAAAGCCCTATTTAGTTCGACTTCCTGAAACTCTCTTTACATTATCTGACAGCAAGTTAAAAGTGTGCTGATGCTCCTGAAACATATTGAGCAGCACTATGCAGTCAGCATGCAGCGAGCGCATGCTGCTCCTCTAATCTACCAAGAATTTGTTTTGGTCATATTACATTGTGGATTCTCTCATTCGTCTGGCTGCATTGTGAAATCTTTCGACAGTTTTGCGTTATTCGAAGCGGTATTTAATTTATGGCCGTAGTAGACGACACAGCGCAGTGTGGCCTCACCTGACTATCATATTAACTCCAGCCACACTTTCCCAGTTTGAGTCATATTACAGTCGGAAGGAGGGAAGAGACGAATAGGGTATCAAGCTAGAAACACCGAGCATATTACTCTCTTATCCCTCACCCTCTGAATACAAAGGCTTTACCTCATGTGCTATCGCAAAGAAAACAGCTTAGCAGCAGGGCATTTGTTTTCCATTCAGCTAGAGGCACTTTGTCTTTACAATCGTTACCTGTCTCAGAATCAGTTCCTCCATTAAAGCTGGACTAAAGAGAGGAGGTGCTGTCTGGGGCTAAATTGCAATTAGCGGTCCGGCGAGTGAGTCTGCCACCGGTTAACTTGGGATATTGGAGTGCAAGGGCCCAGTAATCAGCCTTCGGTCATGTAGAACAATGCATAAAATTAAATTGACATTAATGAATAATTGTGTAATGAAAATGGAGGAGGCGAGCTAATTGCATGTTACAGCGAGTGTAATGCCCAGATAACCTTGTGTCTAATGCTATTCTTAGGGGCCGAGAGCCAGAGCTGCTCGCCAGGGCCTCTCTCGGCGGGAAGTCATTAGAGTGGAGGCGAGGAGATAATGCCGCGGAAAGAAAGAGAGAGAGAAAGCGAGAGTGGAGTGGCAACAATCGACTCGGAGTATCTTCGTTTGTGCGTGCACGTTCTGAGTGGGCTTGACTGAAGTCATTTGTATACGGTCTGAGTGGAATTAAAGGTCAGCAAGCGGAGCTAAGCGCTAGTAGAGCCTTTTAGCGCGAGATGCTTACCTGAAGGAATTTCAGCACGTCTTGAGGAGGAGAACTGCAGTTAGTAGCACTGCAGCATCAAGTTTAATGTTTAACTGAACTACAGATTAGAGTGCTGCAGGTATGATATATTTTTTGTAGGCCAAAACCCAGAAATTAGTTGCCATTTAACACTTCTAGATGGTTTTTGAAGCAGTTTTTGGCTAAATGACTGAAATATGGTCTGTGGGTGACACAAGCTCAAGATATTTTCTACTTTCACTAACATTTTTTACAAGTTATAGATAAGTAAGGACAGAATTTGGTAACACTTTATTTTAAGGTGCCCTTGTTGAAAGTGAAAATGAAAGTGATGTGACATACAGCCAAGTATGGTGACCCATACTCAGAATTCGTGCTCTGTATTTAACCCATCCAAAGTGCACACACACACACCGTGAACACACACACACCATGAACACACACCCGAAGCAGTGGGCAGCCATTTATGCTTCGGCGCCCAGGGAGCAGTTGTCTTGCTCAAGGGCACCTCAGTCGTGGTATTGCCGGCCCGAGACTCGAACCCACAACCGTAGGGTTAGGAATTAAACTCTCTAACCATTAGGCCACGACTTCCCCAAAACTTGTTACACATTACATGTACTTACTATTATAATAGCAATAAATTATGCATAATTACATTCAAGTAACCCTAAACCAAACCCCAATCGACTTTTTGAAATCTTCTTACTTGCAGAATCCATACAGAACACAAAAACCATCTCCAAATCCTCATTCTTCATAATTTATTTCATACATGTAACACAAAATACATTTGCACCGGACTTCGGTGGGCGAATGGTTGGTCAGTTTAAACAGATCCGATGACACTGTAAAACTAGTGCCACTTTTGTGTAAGAAGAGACACTGAAGTACTAATATGCACATCTTAATTGACGAGGCTTTAAGTTATATATTGCTATGCTTCGAGCTACTTTTCAAGGTAGAACTTATAGGAAATCAGCTTGATATGTATCTGATGTATTTGGTTGCTGTGACATCACACACTTGAAGCTGGAATGGCTATTCAATTGCAATGCTTTCATTTTTTTTTAATTCATAGAGTTTACACTCATTTACTCACACACTCAATAATGTGTTTATAAATTTTATGTTATGTTAATAAAAACTCAACCACGCACCCAACACTACATCCAGCTGAGCAACACTGACTTCCATACTTCACTTCAGTCCTAATTCATTTATATTTAACAAATTGTGTCACCATGATGTGGCTGCATATTTACAGTAAATATGAAATATAAATCACCTCAGCAGTAAACATTGCACATCTCAACAGATGATTCAAGTGCACGGCTCTTATATCGTACAGAGCATTCAACTCAAGTGCCATCCACTTAAAGTTACATGGGCTCGAATTACATGTAGAGGTTATTCAGCCCTGTTGATTTTTCAAATCAATTACTCGCTCTGTCAGTTAGTGCATTACTCATATTATAAGGGCTGTCTCAGCATGTGTGAGCTTTTGAGTGTGAGAATGAATATACAAACTTTCCCAAACAGTTGTGGGGCAACAGTTGATTTCCCATGTGTCCTTTTTAATTGAAAAAAATGAGAAGGAGAAATTCAGCTGTAATTGTTCACAGACACTTTAGGGATGGAAGATGGCATGAACCAGAGTTAAGTATTTGCAGCACAGATTGTCAGTCATTTCCACAGGAAACTGAAGAGACACTTTTATTAACTTTCACATTATGTAAACCTTCATTAGCTTTGTATAGTACTATGTAATGGTGAAAATATTATTATAGACCTATATCAGATGGCTACGAGTGTGATATTGCATTTATACAACAGTTTGATGGCACGAGTAAATACATAAATAAAAAACAACCGCTGAGTATCTAAAAAAAAAAACTTTTGTGTGCAGAACTACTTCCTTCCATTGATAGGTGAACAGCTGAGCCCAAGCCTCCGTTACTAATTCGAAAACGTCACTTTAGAACTAAGGAACATTTAATAATGAAGTAAGTGAACTAAGTTAGTAACACAGACAGGGAAATGATTCCTGTTGTGATACTATGGAATATCTCATGGTTGGAAAGACCTCTCAGCCAATCAGATTTGAGGACCAGAACAAACTGTTGTATAACATAACATATAACACATAACACATAACATATAACATATAACATAACATAACATAACATAACATAACATAACATAACATAACGGTCAGTTACTCTATTTGTTAGAACATATACTTTTCCAAAACAAAGGTGGTTTGCTGGTTTTTGCTCATGTCTAAAAGCCAGTGTAGTTAGTATCTTTCTTGACTTCCTGCTTCCTGCTGGAGGGCTGTCTTTTTGAATGCGGCATGCTCTGTTTCATCTTCCCCCATTAATGTGCTCTTGATCTAGCTAAACAAAGGGCTTCACAGCCAGGATGATGCGGCTTCTGCACTGCACAGGGTCAGTGTGACCATTACAGAGGGATGTGACCACCAATTACTGAAAAGAGGGGGCTCATCTGAGAGGCAGTTCAGTGTGGGAGGGGCTGCTTCCACGCACATTAACAAGAATGAATTAGTTTGGTGGAAGTTAACGTTTGCTCATTAGTGTTGGCTGTAGGTGAAACACTAGTCCTGTCCTTGGAGTAATTAGGCAGACAAATGAATTATGCTAAGGCTCTTTCACACCTGCTCTGACTGTAAAGCAGTGTTTTCCTTTTATTCTGCTACTTTAAGTGCAGCAAATGCCTGTCACAGGCCTAAATCTACACTCCCCATTGTCTATTTTCTTTCAATTTATTCTTTCCTTTAAGTGGTTATAGCATGGTTATAGCATGGTTAACCATTAGTGGTTATAGCAGTGAGAAAATCACTCTCTGACGATGCATTTTAAGTTAACATTTCAGGATCTTATGAAATTGCTTAATGAGCAAAGATTCCTTTCTATGCTGATGCATTTTGAATTGAAACAGGAGGCCTGGGTAGACATGTTGAATGTCTTATCTCTTTCTTTCTTTCTTAGTTGTGTCATAGCAGTTAAGAAGAATTTGCTACTTGCTATTTGAATATATAGAAGGATGGACTTTGTAATTGTAGAGAACATTTGATTGAAGAAAAAGAGAAAATGAGAACAAAAAGATTTACTGTAACAAAATAACACCCCTTAATGCATTAGTTATGAACTAAAAATGAACAGTACTTTTAATTGATCTAAGTTAATGTTATTCACAATACATGAACTAAGGTTAATTTATATTGTGTTAAAGATGTTAAAGATTTATTTGTGTATGCAAAACATATTTAACTAAGGTTAGTAAATTTAGTAAAACTGTTATTAATTCCTCATGATACGTCAATGCAAACTAACAAATGTGAACAAATTGAACTGTTTTAAAGTATTGCCAATATTTAAAATGAGTATATTTGCTAAAAGTGAATTTTGTTCATGTTTAGCCACAAAGCATGCTTTTAAAAGTGAGCGTTGTACACACTCCTTGTGTGATGCAAATCCATCGGGCTCGTAACCTATTGTGTAATTCAGATGGGAACTGAAAGATTTAACTCTGTCCCGCTGGTCTGGTTTAAGTTGTAAGCTTCAGCTGTTATGTGCTCATCATATCAGGCTTGATAAAATTGGTGGGCTGCTCTGAGAGAGAGGATTACAGCGAGTGAAGGAGGGAAGATGGAGGCACTATTTTGATAGGAGTCATGGTGCAGCCGCTTTGGCATTTGGCCTGAATGATTTGGGAAAATGAATTTGGGCAGAAATGATATGGGGATTGAGATAAGGTTAGGATTTCTATTAGAACTTTGAATCAGACTTGATCATATGAGCAAAGTCACTGGCCTGAACACTTTATTAGCATTTGAAGTAGGAACGGAAAAACACTCTCCTGTGGGTGGCATAAAATGACATCCGACAACAAAAGAGAGGGATGACAACACGATGTGAACACTCCAAATGCCAAAATTCCACCTCCAAATCTCCTCTGCCTTGCTCCTTGTCCAGTCAAACTTCCGTCTGATGTTCTTTCATTGGGTAGTGCTGGGTTATCTGACAGATACATCATAGAGCCGCGCAGAGGTGTGTGGACCGACTGCCTGCTGCTTCCCTTGTTGTTTTTAATGGGGTCTTCACAGCAGGCAGCCACAGAACCATTTGTGTTTCACCAGTCCCCCTTACTTCCCTTTATCCCGCCCCCTCTCTCTCCCTCTAGAATCATCTTTTGGCGTCCCCATTCTCTGCTGCTGTCTTTACTTGGCACTTCAGTTCATGGTCTGGTTTTTCAGACAGACATCTTCAATGTAATATAAAACACATTTAAAGACACTATGAAATCTACATTTTGGGTCTGATCTGTATGCTAGCATACTTATAAACGCTGACTAAATTAACTTTCAGCAGATATATATAAAATGTATTTTACACATAAGAAAAAAAATCGATATAAAACAGATGTCATGTCACAAAATTACCAGTAGGTTTTGCGTTCAGTTTATGGAATGCAATGCGAATTTCAATCACTCATGAAAAATCAATACAGAAATCTTTTCATACTAACACAGTATTTAAAACTGATTTTTTATCCAATCAAATGGACTTTAGAATGATTAAGTCCCTCCCTTAATACTATAACTGGCTAGCAAGTAGCAAATCATGGTTCATAGCTATGATGTTAATCTTAAAATAAATATATGATGCACAAATACATGGTATATCACAAATGTTAAAAACAGAAAGGAAAACTACAGTCGTCAAATATATTTCACGGGGGTCTTGAAAAGGTCAAGAAAAACAAACAAAAAGACTATCTTTCTTATTCTGCCATTAACATGTTATTGTTTCAACTTGAGGCCCTCACTAACCCCAACACCTGTCTGAACTTTCCTTCTGTTCTCCTCTCTATTCGTCTGCTTTATTTGAACATGCTTCAGTAGAGGCCTGGAATTTTCTGGATGCTGGTGTGTGGAAAAGCTTCTCTGTTTATAGGGTGGAAAATGTTGCTCATGAAGATGGTAACCTCACACCTCACTCAAACATCTAGAGATGTTTCCTCGTTTACTCATTTTGTGGAAGAGCTGTGTGGTCAGTTCAGATTTTGAGAATTCTGCTGCCTTACCAACCAAGAAACAAACTTGCTGTGAAGTTTTCATGAAAATGTGACTGAATGAAATTACATATACAAGGAAAAATGAAAAGCTCAGAAATGAACAAAGATTATATTAAACAAATAGCTTTTTTTCCTGTTTGATAAGGTGATTTTTAAATAACCTTTTTTTATAGAGTTACCAAAATGACCACTTTTTAACACGTTAACATATGTTGAGACATTACTTCTGGGTAGACAGTTTTATAGTTTAATTCTAAGCTACCACTTGTAAAAGAATTTAATGCTGATATTTCTACAGATAGCTATACTTTTCAAATATTATTTATTTAATATGCAAAATCACGGTGATAGAACTGACATTTTAGGAGAGTGAAAAACAAACACTTACCGTTCAAAAGTTTGTGCTTGGTAATATTTTTAAGAGAGATGTTTCCTATTCATCAAGGCTGCATTTATTCAAAAACTACTGTTTTTTATTTTAATACATGTTGAAAACAGTTGCACTGTTTAATATTTTTTTTGTGAAACCATGATAGAAAGTTTGAAAGAGCAGCATTTATTTAAAAAGTGTGTATTGTAATGTGTTTAAATATGTCTTCACTGTCACATTGATCAGTTTAACATGCCTTTGCTAAATACAATTATCAATTTATTTCAAAGAAATTTTACTAACCCCAAACTTTTTTAACAATAGTGTAGGCCACATAAGATAAAGTAATAAAATACTTTTAAATTTTATGTTCACTTTTTGAGAGCATGATATAAATAATAATAATATGATATAAGATAAGATAAAAGCAATATAAGATCATTTAGGAAACGCTTCATATGAACAATGACAGTAGCAGGGTTTAAATTGAACAAAATTTGCATATTTGCTAACATAGCAAGAAAAAGTGTAGAAAAACCAGAACTGGGGCCTCTTGAAGAAATAAAAAAATAACAGCATAAAAAATACTGTCTGTATGTAGCTATTCAATGTTAAAATAATTTTTACACATTTGTATTTGAAGGATCCTGAAAATGATATGTTGATATGCTTAGCTCTGTCCATGCTAATAACATTTATGTATGCTTTTAATCAT